>NC_090746.1:99609770-99614770 GCF_036898095.1 Palaemon carinicauda
TAGGCTCCCCAAACATCCCATCTTTATCTCACAAGGATGGTGAGGTTGCAGCGACCGAAGAAACCAGTGAGTTTGAGCGGGTCTCGAACCCCAGTCTGGTAATTACCAGATAAGGACTTTACCAACAGGCCACCACAACTTAGTCCTATTCAGGTCGTTTGATCTTTCCTCTTGGTGTTAGAAGCATTTCTACCCATCAGTCATCTTGTCATTTAGTTGGATGCCTGGAGACGTGGCCAACCAATCAAGAATATTAACAAAAACTTACTTTTTTCAGCTAACTTCAAACCTTTAGTGAATGTTTTCATGTTGAACAGGCTGACATAAGTCTCTTTCCATAGTTTTGCATGTGATATAACTTTTTAAACATTGTTTTTGATCTATTAAGAATTTAAATGATTTATTTGTTACTTTCCCCATAGTTTATTTGTTTCCTTGTTTCCTTTCCTCACTGGGCTATTTTTCCCAGTTGGATCCCTTGGGCTTATAGCATCCTGCTTTCCTATTTCAGGATTGTAACTTAGCTAGTAATGATAATAATTATAATAACAATAATAATAATAATAATAATACTCTCTCTCTCCCCTTTCCTCACTGGGATATTTTCCTTGTTGAGGCCCTTAGGCTTATAGCATCCTGCTTTCCTGTTTCAGAATTGTAACTTAACAAATAATAATAATAATAATAATAATAATAATAATCTCTCCCCTTTCCTCACTGAGCTATTTTCCTTGTTGGGCCCCTTGGGCTTATAGTATCCTGCTTTCCTGATTCAGAATTATGACTTAACAAATAATAATAATAATAATAATAATAATAATAATAATAATAATAATAATAAACATCTCTCTCCCCTTTCCTCACTGGGCTATTTCCCTTGTTGGGACCCTTGGGCTTATAGCATCCTGCTTTCCTATTTCAGGGTTGTAACTTAGCTAATAACAATAATAATTTTCTCTCTCTCTCTCTCTCTCTCTCTCTCTCTCTCTCTCTCTCTCTCTCTCTCTCTCTCTCTCTCTCTCTCAATCGAACAACTAAATATCTTTCTTTAATATCATTCATAAAGAATTAAGTTTCCCATTCTCCTCTACTTCAAGGAAAGCATCAACACACGCGCTAAAGGAATCCTCTTTTCGAAATGAAAAATTACTCTAAAATAGAATTACAGTGAACTCGAATTCGTAAAAGAAATTCCCTTTTAATGAACCTCAATCTTTTCTATTCAGGTCTCACAAGGAGAAATGTAAAAGTGAAATGTCCTCAGGTAAGGGAATTATACTTAATACTTTTCTATACGTAATGCTAAGTATGTCTCTGTTTCCATGAAAACCCGCTTATTTCTGTAAAACATATATTTTATTGCTTACAAGTAGCATTTACCTGTATTTCCCTACGTTTTTAGCTGTTTATATAGTTTATGCTGTATACTGTGTATGGTGGCCTATTTGGTAACGTTCCTGACTGGTGATCGCCAGACTGGGGTTCGAGTACCGCTCAAACTCGGTAGCTCTTTAAGTCACTGCAACATCACCATCCATGTGAGTTAAGGTTAAGGGGGTTTGGGGGAGCCTATAGGTCTACCTGCTGAATCATCACCAGCCATTGCCTGGCCCTCCCTGGTCTTAGCTTATTCTTAAGTCGTGGAAGGGAAAAGGAAGAGACAAACCTCATACTTGATAGGTATCTAAGGTCGTGAAAAACGGAGGCAGGTAAAGAATTCCAAAGCTCGGTCTATCTCCCCTTTTATTAGGCACGTTATGTGCAGGTAGAATTTTCCCTCTCACCAGATTCCTCGGTGGAATTCCAAGTTATGGATTCCACCGATTCCAACAGTCTATTCCTTTCATACTATCACCTTTAAGAATTTTATTATTATTACTAGCTAAGCTACAACCCCGGTTGGAAAAGCAGGATGCTATAAGCCTAAGGGCTCCAATGGGGAAAATAGCTGTTGGGAAAGTAGATAAGGGGATAAATATATTATATGAGAAGCCAAGAATAAAGAATATAAAACATCTTATCAGTAACAACGATAAAATTGATCTATAAAGACTTATGTCTCTCTGTTCAATAATAGAAACTTAAGCTGCAAGTTTAAACTTGTTCTACCGATACTACTGTCTGATTATAAAGATCATTCCACAATCCTCTGTCTATTTCAATTCATCAATATATTCTAGCATTGATCTGTCTTCTACTGTCTTGGGTTTGAGTTCTCTTGTTTGAGGGTACACTCAGGCACACCATTCTATCTTATTTATCTTGTTTTGTTAATCTTTTATAGTTTATTTATGAAATATCTATTTTAATGTTGTTACTGTTCTTAGGATATTCTATTTTTTCCTTGTTTCCTTTCCTCACTGGTCTATTTTCCCTGTTGGGGCCCCAGGGTTTATGACATCCTGTTTTTGCAACTAGGGCTGTAGCTTAGCAAGTAATAATAATAATAATAATAATAATAATAATAATAATAATAATAATAATAATATGTCAACGGCTCAACGCACGTTCATGAGTTGACAAATCTGGGTTCTGAAAACGTAGGACATATAGTTTTCTTCTACCTAGAATTAATAACGGACAAAGGATGAACTTAGTAGTTTGCAGGTGTATGTATAAGTGATGTCTGTTTCAGTCGTAGGATCTTGGCATTTACCATTTTAATTCATTCATAAATGTCACAAGTCATCATGAAATAGCTCACTTTAAATATAGTGAGCTAGGCCTATGATGTGGATCGCCTATTTATTATCGTATTTCTTATTTATCTGATTATTTGTAACTGAATGCTAATGTTATTATTATTATTATTATTATTATTATTATTAGCTAAGCTACAACCCTAGAAGGTAAATCAGGATGCTATAAGCCTAATGGCTCCAACAGAAAAAATAGCTGTGAGGAAAGGAAATAGGGAAATAAATAAACTTCAAGAGAAGTAATGAACAATTAAAATGAAATCTCTTAAGAACAGTAACAACATTTAAAAAGGTCTTTCATATATAAACTATAAAAATAGGCTTACGTCAGCCTATTCAACATGAAAACATTTGCTGCAAGTTTGTATATCCTCCATGCCTTATTTTATCTTTCTGTGAATAAGATTAATAAGAAACTATTTATGGATTTTAATTATTACGTTTGCTATGGGCGAAGGGATATTTGAAAATCAAGATCTTAATACTCTGCTTTAAGGGCTGCTATTCAGATCCTATACTGCAAGGAGAGTATGTACTTTTTAAGAGTCTCACATTTACTTTTATATTTCATATCGAATAAACTGGGTGGGGTTACCGTTTCACAAAAAAAAAAATCTGTAGTTATCTTTCATACGAGAATAAGATTTGACCAGTTATTGTGGTAAGCATTTCTTCTAGGAGAAGGACACTCCAAAATCAAACTATTGTTCTCTTGTCTTGGGTTGTGCCATAACCTCTGTACCATGATCTACCGCTGTCTTGGGTTAGAGTTCTCTTCCTTGAGGGTACACTCGGGCACACTATTCTATCTAATTTCTCATCTTGTTTGGTTAAAGTTTATATAGTTTATATAGGAAATGTTTATTTTAATGTTGTTACTGTTCTTAAAATATTTTATTTTTCCTTGTTTCCTTTCCTCACTGAGCTATTTTCCCTGTTGGGGCCCCTGGGCTTATAGCATCCTGCTTTTCCAATAAGGGCTGTAGCTTAACAATTAATAATAATAATAATAATAATAATAATAATAATAATAATAATAATATTGTTTTCATTAACATCTTTATAGTATATTTTCAAGCTCTTTATCAATAGTTCAAGTAATGCTTCTGTTAATTACAAGGATAGCGATTATTATGTACCTGCTTCGATATAGAAAGATGTTACTGAAAAACACTCTCCTCTTACTATACTATGAAAGAAGAAGAAGAAAGTTCCGTGTTTTCTTTTTCCTCGATATTCGACAGCAAAGTGTCAATAGACCTAGGCTAACGTGCAGTTCTTGTTATGTGTTTACAAACGACTACATCCCTACCAATGGCTCTGTATGGAGGGTAGTTTTGGCCTATTTCAGGATATAATCCTGGTCTCGATCATGAACCGATTCCCGAACAGCTTAATTTCTCTCGAAGAATGAGAGAGAATTGAAAATAGAGACTCTTTTTTACCCTCATTTGGGGCTGTGTCATATCAAGCTGTGCGATGAAGCCGGTGATAAGTGTAATCCGCATTATCCCGAGGTAAAATTTGGATTAAGGCAGGCAGTTTTCTTGAAGTTGTTACAGTTTATATATGAAAGATCTATACTAATGTTTATTACTGTTTTTAATATAAATCATTTTGATTGTTCATTATTTCTCTTGTAGTTTGTTTATTTCCTTGTTTCCTTTCCTCGGCTACTTTTCCCTGTTGGAGCCCTTAGGATTATAGCATGTGCTTTACCAACTAGGGTTGTAGCTTAATTCGTAATGATGATAATAATAATGATAATAATCATAATAATAATATTAACAATAAACAAATAATAATAAAGCTTATTAGTCTGCAATATGGATTGGAAGCGTGGACAGAGAGCCTTTCTTTGATTTTGGCGCTGTAGTTAACTTTACTGCCACCAGAGGTCGGCGGACACGTGACGTCACCCAGCTCAGAGTTGCCACGTTTTCTAAATGAGAAATGGCCAACTTCTAATCAACAGAAGCTTTAAAAGGTCAACCCATTAGTATAAAAAATGCCAAATAAATATTATTTAAGGCCTGCATTTTTTCACATTACTAAAGGCCAAATTTGAAGGTTTTTTGGCCTGAAAAATACACCAAACTGGCAACCCTGACCCAGCTCAGCATCGATTTTGTAAACATATCGCAGTTGTGTTTTGAAAGTGTCGAAGGCAAGACCTAGCTCTTCGTCCCTGGCTATGTAACGTAGTGCTTTTGACCATGACGTGATGCGAAGGTGATTTTCGGTTTCGCAATGTTCTTCAGGTACATATATTAACCCGCCGTGAGTCGCAGAGAAAGGATT
>NC_090746.1:99624770-99654372 GCF_036898095.1 Palaemon carinicauda
AGTCGATGCAAGCATTTATTGAAAGGGGGTTGGGGGGGGGGGGGGGTAGGAGGAGGTGCCGAGTGAGGGATATTACCACTTATGCTTGTCAGTCATCGTTTCCCCCCTTGATCCGAATTTGCATATGTCGTGGGAATAGGAGTGACACGTCGGGTAGAAATTAATTTTCGCCTCTGTTTTTGGCTCTGTCTTGTGTCTCTCTGCACGGTGATCTCCGTGTTTCCTTTCCTCGGTGGGCTATTCTCACTTTTGGGGTCCGTGGCTTGTTGCATCCTGCTTTTCCAACTAGGGTTGTAGCTTAGATACTAATAATGATGGTAATCTAACATCTTTCTTTTTACGTCCGCCAACAAAGTTTGAAGGAGGTTTTGTTTTCGCCCCTGTTTGTCCGTTTGTTTGTTTGTGAACAACTTCCTGGCTACAATTTTACAATCAGGGATTAATTGTTATGTTGAGGCGTGGAAGTGATTCAATTTTCAGAGTCAAAGGTCTAGGTCGAGCAAAAAAAAAAAAATAATAAAATAAATGAAAAAATACGCCTGTGGTCTGTATTGACTGTGCGAAAGGCAAGCTGATTTCGAGAAATAAGCTGCCGTGGTGGAGGTCTGCCTTCTCAGAGTGCTTTTCTAGTTTACAAATGCATAAACTTTAAAATTACTTTTTTAGGTTTATTCTATCTTCATGATGGTTTAAAGGTCGCTCATGAATGGCAGAGTCAAGGGACAATGACAGTACCCCAGAGACTGACCATATACTGTATACTTCTGATCAGCACCCAAGCCTCCTCTCCATCTAGCTAGGGCCAGAGAGAGCCAGACAATGGCTGCTGATGACTCAGCAAATAGACCACTTGGGTCCCACAAACCCCCATCCATATTTCACAAGGATGATGAGGTTCCAGACAGTACTAGAAACTATCGAACTTGAGCGTGACTCGAACTCCCGTCCAGTAGATCGCTAGGCAGGGACGTTTCCAATAGAAAGTGTAGAAGTTTTCTTCCTAAAATAGGGAGGGGCTGTGGTTGCACCGAATAACTCGATTTTTTAAATAGATAGTTATTGTTTATATTTTATATTAAGGTGTACAAGTTTCGTATCTATTGTACTTAGGAAACAAACATTGAGGTACAAATTTTCCAAACTTGCAACATATGTTGAACATGTCGACATAAGTCTCATTCTATAGTTTAGATAAGAGATCGATTTTAACGTTGGTACTGATCTTGAAATATTTCATTATCTTTTTAATTAATTACTGATAGTTGATTTTCTTTTTAATTAATTACTCATAGTTGATTTTCTTTTTGATTAATTACTGATAGTGGATGTTCTTTTCAATTAATTACTGATAGTTGATTTTCTTATTAATTAATAACTGATGGTTGATTTTATTTTTAATGGATTACTGATAGTTGATTTTCTTTTTAATTAATTACTGATAGTTGATTTTCTTTTTAATTAATTACTGATAGTTGATTTTCTTTTTAATTAATTACTGATAGCTGATTTTCTTTTTACTTAATTTCTGACAGTTGATTTTCTTTTTAGTTAATTACTGATAGTTGATTTTCTTTTTAATTAATTACTGATAGCTGATTTTCTTTTTACTTAATTTCTGACAGTTGATTTTCTTTTTAGTTAATTACTGATAGTTGATTTTCTTTTTAATTATTAACTTATAGTCGATTTTCTTTTTAATTAATTACTGATAGTTGATTTTCTTATTAATTAATAACTGATGGTTGATTTTATTTTTAATTAATTACTGATTGTTGATTTTATTTTTGATTAATTACTGATATTTGATTTTATTTTTGATTATTTACGGATAGTGGTTTTCTTTTTAATTAATAACTGATAGTTGATTTTCTTTTTAATTAATAACTGATAGTTGATTTTCTTTTTGATTACTTACTGATAGTTAATTTTCTTTTTGATTAATTACTGATAGTTGATTTTCTTTTTTATTAATTACGGATAGTGATTTTCTTTTTAATTAATAACTGATAGTTGATTTTCTTTTTGATTACTTACTGATAGTTGATTTTCTTTTTAATTAATAACTGATAGTTGATTTTCTTTTTGATTACTTACTGACAGTTGATTTTCTTTTAATTAATTACTGATAGTTGAGTTTTTACTCTTATCTCCTTACCTCACTTTAGGCTTGTAGCATTCTGCCTTTCCAACTAGGGTTATAGCTTGGCTAGTAATAATAATAAAGTTTGTGTTAACCTTTAGACATAGATTTCTGACGAAATTTCTGCTCATGCGAAGGAAGATAGGGGCGAAAGTTGATATCTGATATTCCTTTTAGGCTTATTTCTTACATGTCTTGTAGGCCTATGAGCTAACTTTATCTTGAATTTCTTCAAAAGTTGGGGGGAGATTCCTTTACTTTTTCTATCGCATATATGGCGTATTTATGCATACACAAAAGCTTGTATTCCATAAACACTTAGTAAATTAGACTATTTATGTATACAAGTTTGTGGTTTTCTTTACGTATATATATATATATATATATATATATATATATATATATATATACATATATATATATATATATATATATATATATATATATATATATATATATATATAGGCCTATACGTGTGTGTATATATATAGGCTATATATATATATATATCCTATCCTGAACGATTTGTATATTAGGCTTTTTATCGATACGAGTTTGTAGTTTTCTTTATACATGCATACACGCACACACACACATATATATATATATATATATATATATATATATATATATATATATATATAGATATATATATATATATATATATAGATATATATATATATATATATATATAATTTCTGAGTGGGGATACCTTAACGTTGTGAAAACCTTTGTTTTTTGCCATGATCAGCAAAGCTGGACTAGGCAGGGCCAACCACACTAGGTTGGTTTGCTGTGATTGATCATACTAAAGTCTCCCACCATCGCCAATCTGTAGCGACCAGCGGGGTGATGTAAACTGGCCCAACCCCAGATAGAATAAGGACATGTCTGAGGTTTTTGTCTTTCAGTGGATTAGAAACGTGTACATTTGTTGTTGTTTACACATACATATATATATATATATAGGCCTATATATAAATATATATTACAGATGTAGTCTAATATTCCTTAGCGCGAAGATAACTTAATATATGGTAGTCCACATAAGGAGACTAAAACGATAATATGTGTATGTAGAAATGCTCTGCAGTTTCGTCCGCCACTGGACCTCTTCTTAGTGTATATTATGGATAGAGAGAGAGAGAAATATATATATATATATATATATATATATATATATATATGTGTGTGTATATATATATATATATATATATATATATATATATATTTATATGTATATATATATGTGTATATATATATATATGTATATATAAATTATATATATATATATATATATATATATATATATATATATATATATACTGTATATATATATGATATTTTATGTTTTATTTTGTTTTAGATTTAAAGATACCTTTCATCAAAAAACTAAGGAATCCTATCGCTATAAGTTCCAGGACTTCGCTTTAATTAATGATGTTATTACTCAGAAGGTGATCCTTCCTTATATAGCGTTTCTCTTGTGATTTTGGGCCGCCCTTTTTAGTTTTCTTTGAACGAGACGCGAGATTTCTGTCACAAACCCAGGCGTGCGGATTTATTGTAGGCCTATTATTGGATTTGGTGTAGGCCTCTTTGTTTTTCCTGGGTGCCGTCCTTGTCTTCGTCGTCGTTATATGTTATTGTTATTATTGTTTTTGTTCTTAATAACTTTATTATTATTATTATTATTATTATTATTATTATTACTAGCCAAGCTACAACCCTAGTTGGAAAAGCAAGATGCTATAAGCCCAAGGGCTCCAATAGGGAAAAATAGCCCAGTGAGGAAAGGAAATGAGGAAATAAATAAATGAGAACAAATTAACAATAAATCATTCTAAAAACAGTAACAACGTTAAAAACATATATGTCATATATAAACTATAAAAAGACTTATGTCAGCCTGGTCGCCATAAAAACATTGCTCCCACTTTGAACTTCTGAAGTTCTACTGATTCAACAACCCGATTAGGAAGATCATTCCACAACTTGGTAACAGCTGGAATAAAACTTCTAGAATATTGTGTACTATTGAGCCTCATAATGGAGAAGGTCTGGCTATTAGAATTAACTGTGTGAAGGGCTTTGGATGAGGAAATAAGCTATTATATGTGTTTATTATCGTGAGGCTCAATACCACACAGTATTCTATAGGTTTTATTCCAGCTGTGACCAGGTTTTGGGATGGTTTTCCTAATCTGGTTGTTCAATCGGCGAAACTTCATAAGTTCAAACTTGCAGCAAACGTTTTTATGTTGAACAGGCTGACATAGGTCTCTTTTTATAGTTTATATATGAATGTTCTGTTTTAATGTTGCTATTGTTCTTAAGATATTTTGATTGTTCTTTGCATCTTATAAAGTTTATTTATTTCCTTATTTCCTTTCCTCTCTGGTCTATTTTTCCCTGTTGGAGTCCTTGGGCTTATAGAATCCTACTTTTCCAAAATGGGTTGTAGCTTAGTTAGTAATAATAATGATATTGGCTCTAAGATTTTTCTCGTTTTTATCAAGTTGTGGAATGATCTTCGTAATCGGGTAGTTGAATCAGTAGAACTTCATAAGTTCAAAGTTGCAGCAAATGTTTTTATGTTGACCAGGCTGACATGAGTCTTTTTATAGTTTGTATATAACATATCTATTTTGACGTTGTTACTGTTTTTAGAATGATTTATTGTTAATTTGTTCTCATCATTTATTTATTTCCTTTCCCCCTTGGGCTATTTTTCCCAATTGGAGCCCTTGGGCTTATAGCATCTTGCTTTTCTAACTAGGGTTGTAGCCTAGCTAGTAATAATAATAATAATAATAATAATAAGTGCTTTGATAATGTGGATTTGAGAATAACCAAGCAATATGCGGTGTGAAATGCTAAACTCCTTGGAATGTATACGATAATATGAAATACGAAAGACCCAGTAGAGAGTAAGTTTCACCTGCGGTATAGGACCAGAAAAACAACCTTTAAACGAAGTACAGTAAATCTCTGTTTGTTAACAGTTTAGGGCCGAGTATTACGGAAAGGAAAAACACTTCTTTGACCTCCCTATATTGACAAGGGAAGATCGTACGCCTCTTCCACATAAGGTCTGCAGACCCCTCCTGTACCCCCAAGGTGTATAGCTGTACCCTATAGCTTAGGCCTATCTGAGTTACGGGCTACTGGCATGGTCTATGAACCTTGGTTAGTCTTTTTTTTTTTTTTTTTTTTTTTTAGGATTAGACTTACAAGATCTTCACCATTTTCAGTTTGATGTAATGGATTAATGTATATATTATTTTCGTCTTCTTAATCAGTTCAAAAGTTCAAATTTGCAGTAAATGTTTTCATGTTGAACTGGTTGACATAACTCTCTTTTATATTTTATATATGAAAGATCTGTTTTAATGTTGTTACTGTTCGTAAAATATTCTATTTTAATTGTTCATTACTTCTCGTAGTTGTATTTATTTTCTTGTTTGCTTTCCTCACAGGGGTAGTTTTCCCTGTTGGAACCCTTGGGCTTATAGCATCCTGCTTTTCTAATTAGGGTTGTAGCTTAGCTAGTAATAATGATAATAATGATATGCTTTTTTATTCCATTTTGCTTTCAGTTTTTTAATATATTAGGTTAGAACACTTGACCTTCGTATTTTTTTATGGTCACAAATTTATTTTAGGCCTAAATAAATCATAAATTAAATTCACAAGAAATGATAAATCCATTTCAATATTTTCTTATTTCATTCTTTGCTCTACCTATCGCTCTAGCTGCTTTTTGTGTATTATTATCTTTATTATTGTTATTATTATTATTATTATTATTATTATTATTATTGTAGTTGTTATATTATTATTATTATTATCATTATTATTATTATTATTATTATTATTTGCTAAGCTACAACCCTAGTTGGAAAAGCAAGATGCTATAAGGCCTAGGGCTCTATCAGGGAAAAATAGCCAAGTGAGGAAAGCAAATAAGGAAATTGAAAACTACAAGGGAAGTAATTATTATTATTACTTGCTAAACTACAACCCTAGTTGGAAAAGCAAGATGATATAAGCAATAAGGGTTCCTGCAGGGAAAAATAGCAAAGTGAGGAAATGAAATAAAGAAATAAAAAAAACTACAAGGAAAGTAATGAACAATTAAAATAAAACATTTTAAGAATAGTAACAACATTGAAATAAAACTTTCATATGTAAATTATAAAAAACTTAAAAAAGAGTTTTGTAGCAATGGGCGGACATAATTATGTAGAATAGGATTCCGGGTTACTTAGGCCTAAGGATTTAGAGTTTGATTACCCCCGACATTTTTAATCAAGCTCATTTGTGAGGCTGTTTGTTGTGTATGCCTACAAAAGTAGGCCTACCTTATATTTCAGGTTGAAAAGTTGCGCTGTGATTTTCTTTTCGTGGTGAAGTTTTACGGAATTATTTATGTCGTATTTTATCAATTTTACTAGTGTGCGTGACCCGTCAAAACTGACGGGTACATATTTAGGTAGATATGCACGCATGCGCAACTCCCTCTCACTAGGGCATGACTACTCCCTCTCTCCCCTGCTTGCGGGATGGGGAGAGCTGAGCGTGGTCGGAATATATATATATATATATATATATATATATATATATATATATATATATATGTGTGTGTGTGTGTGTGTGTGTGTATATGTATGTATGTAGACCTATATGATATATAGCCAGACACTATAGGTATTCTATTCAGCCTACTTTCACGTTACGTATTTGGTAAAGATAGCAAACCTAAAATAGATTACATAAACATACTGGACAGGTATAGTATTTATTAATAAGATATTGTTTACTAATACCATTATTATTTTGGCATTGCTGTTAGCATGTCATAGCTCCCAGGCAATTTTATAAGATTATTGATTGATTTCAGTTAAATTTCGTTTGGAAATACGGATTACGACAAGGAATCATGATTTAGAGATTTGAAATTTTGTTGGCTTCAGCGAAGTGATGTGGTCTGTCGGCTTCTTCTTTTCTTTCGTAATAGCTGATGCCTAAATAAGAATGTTTAGGTGTAAGGAAGGCCTAAGGTCTGATGTTTATGACGTTATTTACGACCTATTCACTATACATATAGTTCTTATTTATGTTTATTTCCTTCATATCGTTTTTACAAAGATATCTATGCATTTGACTTGCAATAATAATTATTATTATCTTTTATTAGGTTCCTCGTCTCTAATTTTTTCTTGGTTATGTTATTCTTACTGGTACTTTGTGTATGACCTGAAATAATGATAATATTATTATTATCATTATTATTACCTCCGCCAACGAAGTTGGAAGGAGGTCATGTTTTACCCCCTGTTTGTGTTTGCTTGTTTGTGAACAGATTCCTGGCCACAATTTTATTTGTAGAGTAATGAAACTTGCAGCGATTAACTGTTGTGTAAAAAGTTGGAAATTATTAAATTTTTGAAGGTCAAGGTCACGGTCAAGCAAAATATCCAATTCACGTAATCAGCCATAAGTCTGGACTTCGTTGCCACAGAGACTTCAAACTTGGTTCATGTTTGAGTGTATGAAAATCCACTCCAATTAATACATATTAAGGTCGAGGTCGAGCAAAAGGGCGAGAAATAGTCTGCCGCTGCGGAGGGCTGCGCTCTACTGAGTGCCCCTTTAGTTGTTATTTAATTCCTTGTCTTAGATTTTCTTGATTATGTAATACTTACTGTTATTATGTATATGGTCTGGAATTATTATTATTATTATAATTATTTAGTCCCTCGTCTTAGATTTATTCCTCAGATTATGCAATTCTTATTGATATTATGTATATGATGTATAATTATTATTATTATGTAAATCCTTATCTTAGATTTTTCCTGATTATGCCATTCTTACCGGTATTATATATATGATCAGGAATTATTATTGTTTAGTGCCTCGTCTTAGATTTTTCTCCTCAGATTATGCAATTTTTATAGTTATTACGCATATGATCTGGAATTATTATTATCATTATTATTATTATTATTATTTAGTGCTTCTACTTAGATTCTTTTGTCTGGAGATTATGTAATTTGTTCGTGGTATTTTGTTGCGTCAGATTTTACGATTAGGCTCGATGACATTGCAAGGTCAGAGGGAGTCATGCGGAACATGGCCGCAAAACATGCGGTACCACTATCCCTAAACCTAATCCCCCACCACTACACCCCCTTCCCTCCCTTCTCATAAAGTCAGTCAGTCTCTTTCTCTCTCATATATATATATATATATATATATATATATATATATATATATATATATATATATATGTGTGTGTGTGTGTATGCATGCGTGTTAAGTGTTTTACAGTATATTGCTCCTCTCTCTCTCTCTCTCTCTCTCTCTCTCTCTCTCTCTCTCTCTCTCTCTCTCTCTCTCTCTCTCTCTCACATATATATATTATATATATATATATATATATATATATATATATATATATATATATATATATATATATATATACTGTATATCTATATAAACTATTTAAATGTAATTGTTCTTGAATATTTGATATTATTTATTCAGTGCTTATCTTGTAGTTTATATATTTACTTATTTCCTTTCCTCAGTGGGCTATTTATCCCTGTTGGAGCCTTTGGTCTTATAACCTTCTGCTTTTCCAACTAGGGTTGAAGCTTAGCTAGTAATAATGATAGAAATAATAACTAGAAAAGCACTCTGAGAGTGCAAAACTCCGTCATGGCAGTTTATTTCTCGAAAGCAGCTTACGTTTCCCAGGATCAATTTGACCGCATACTTTTTTTCGGTCGACCTTTTGCTTGACCTTTGACCTAGCAATTTAAAAATTTAATCACTTCCACGTCTCAACATGACAATTAATTCCTGAAATTTTCACTACTCTATGGGTAAAATTGTGGCCAGAAAGTAGTTCACAAACAAACAGGGACTAAAACATAACCTCGTCCCAACTTAGTTGGCGGAGGTAATAATAATTAATGATAATTGAGATATACTAAAGTGTTATGGCAGCTGAATGTGGCACTTTAAGAAAGCGTACAAACTCCCTCAGATATATTTAACAATCAATACTGCTTGGAAGACAATTCTTGGTGTCTTAGGAAAAAGGGCTCCATTTTTACTGCAGTGACAGTAGCAGCATGTATAGAGGTCGCTCGTGAATGGCAGAGGCAAGGGACAGTGACATTGCCCTATCAAGCAGGACAATACCCTAGAGACTGACCATATATACATATGATCAGCACCCAAGCCCCCTCTTCGGCCATGCTAGGAGGGCCAGGCAATGGCTGTTAATGACTCAGTAGATAGACCTATAGGCTCCCCCAAACCCACCATCCTTAGCTCACAAGGATGGTGAGGTTGCAGCGACCAAAGAAACTAACAAGTTTGAGCGGGACTCGAACCCCAGTCTGGCGTTCACCAGTCAGGGACGTTACCACATCGGCCACGTCTTGCGTGTGCAAATAAAAGAAACGTTAAGTCAGTTTAGCAGTAGTAGAAGGAAGATTTAGAAACGCGATCTTGAATGTAGATTAACCTTGACTTGAATATGTAATTATAAGCAGACAGTGGTTCGATATTGGATTACATCGTGGTCATCGTGAATTCCATTATGGTTTGAATTATCTGAGGTAGTATGTTGCTTTTGTTAATGTCTTGTGTCTATGGCAATGTTATATTGATGGTCATAATTATTACCATTCATTATGGGTGATTATTTTGGTAGCGAAGTGTTGGGTATTCATAGTCTATGTTTTTTTTTATTTATTTATTTTTTGACCTTATAGGTTATACTTGTGGGCATATACTGAGGTCAGTATAAAACTCTCTCTCTTTCTCTCTCTCTCTCTCTCTCTCTCTCTCTCTCTCTCTCTCTCTCTCTCTCTCTCTCTATATATATATATATATATATATATAAATATATATATATATATACATACATACATATATATATATATATATATATATAGTATATATATAAAACACTAATAGTTTGTAGCTTAGCGCTTATCCTTATAGGTATATACTTGGTCAGCAATATGTTTGTTACCTTTCGTATATTTTCCTTATAGAATAGAGATCTTACCGTAAACACACACTCTCTCTCTCTCTCTCTCTCTCTCTCTCTCTCTCTCTCTCTCTCTCTCTCTCTCTCTCTCTCTCTCTCTCATAGCAATGTGCTGTTTTGTTTCCGTTATGCAATTTAACATTTCTAGATAAATGCAAAAGCGTGTAAAAGGTCATGTTATATCCCCTTTGGCCAACGTGTGATAATCTTTTCCTGTGTTTCAAAAGTATAAAAAAGGAGAAATGGGGAGTCCATATATAAAATGTATTACCATCGGTTCAATATCACAGAGAAAATACTTTAAGTATTCAATAGAAAAAGTTCTGTTCTATCTTCTGTAGTAGATGTCACAAGGCGACATGTCTCGTAAAACTTCCATTCTTGAACTCGTGTTTTTATTGACATTCAGAAGTATGCTGGACTTTCTGGAAGTTTTTTTCCTAGATCGTGTGGGTGAACTCCCACGTGGGCCCCTATTCGTACTCTACTTGTAATGAGTGCTGTAAATCTGTTGCGTTTATCTATTGATAGATTTCCACTCGAGTGTAAATTTAGAAGGTAGAATCCTTGCTATGACAGACGTACCCTTTACAGCCCATGCAACCCATTATTATTATTATTATTATTATTATTATTATTATTATTATTATTAGCTAAGCTACAACTCTAGTTGGAAAAGCAGGTTGTTATAAGCCCAAGGGCTCCAACAGGGAAAATATTATTATTATTATTATTATTATTATTATTATTATTATTAGTTAAGCTAAAACTATAGTTGGAAAAGCAGAATGCTATAAGCCCAAGGGTCCCAACAGGGAAAATATTATTATTATTATTATTATTATTATTATTATTATTATTATTAGCTAAGCTACAACTCTAGTTGGAAAAGCAGGATGCTATAAGCTCAAGGGCTCCAACAGGGAAAATATTATTATTATTATTATTATTATTATTATTATTATTTTTATTATTATTAGCTAAGCTACAACTCTAGTTGGAAAAGCAGGATGCTATAAGCTCAAGGGTCCCAACAGGGAAAATATTATTATTGTTGTTATTATTATTATTACTATTATTATTATTATTATTAGCTAAGCTACAACTCTGGTAGAAAAGCAGGATGTTATAAGCCCAAGGGCTCCAATAGGATTTTTTTCACTACTACTACTACTACTAGCTAATCTACAACCCTCATTAGAAAAGCAGGATGCTATAAGCCCAAAGGCTCCAACAGGAAAAATAGCCCAGTGAGAAAAGGAAAGAAAATAATAAATAACCTACAAGTAAGGTAATGAACAATTAAAATGAAATATTCAAAGAACAGTAACAACATTGAAATAGAGCTTTCATATATATGCTATAAAATACTTTAAAATAACAAGAGGAAGAGAAATAAGATAGAATGGTGTGCCCGAGTGTAATCCTTTGCCCTTCACCCTTAAACTATTCTTCTACTTAAATTGAATCTTAAAGAGTGTTAGGAATTCTACAAGAGCACAAGTGTTCTTTCATCAACTGGCAACCGAGTGACCTTGTGTGAATCCTTCGCACTGGGCTAAGTGCGTGGATAGATGGAATAAGAGGTTTGAAGATATTAATAGTTGGATGATTATGTTCTTGTAGATTGCGACATAAAGAGGGTTAGGCTATGTGCTGTAGTTATCATATATTCGTTATGCATTATTAATGCTGCCAACGAAGTTGGAAGGAGGTTGTGTTTTACCCCCCCCCCTTGTTTGTGTGTATGTATTTGTTTGTGAATAGTTTTGTGGCCACAATTTTAATGGTAGAGTAATGAAACATGCAGGGGTTGATAGCTATATAAAAAGCTGGAAATTTTTAAAATTTGGAAGGTCAAGGTCAAAGGTCAAGCAAAATGTCCAATTCGCGTAATTGTCATAAGTTTGGATATCGTTGTCACAGAGACTTAAAACTTGGTTCATATTTGAGTGTATGATAATCCACGCCAATTAATACATGATAAGGTCAAGGTCACGGTCAAACAAAATGTCCAATTCACGTAATCTGCCATAAGTTTGGACATCGTTGTCACAGAGACTTCAACCTTGGTTCATATTTGGGTGTATGGAAATCCACGCTAATTAATAGATGATATGGTCACGGTCGATAAATAAGCTGCCGCGGCGGAGGTATGCGCTCTACTGGATCCCCCTCTAGTTTTATATTCTATTTATGATCATGATTGATAAACTTTATTCTCTAGTCACAATTTAAAATCAAATGAATTATCTACGCACTGGTATTGTCACGCATCGTAGAATATTAATTGTATCACTTTTCGAACAAATAAATATTTATAAGTTACTGGCCAAGCTAACCAGTTTAAGTGAGATTTATAAGTGCGTCTGATTCAGGTTTCTTAGCGTCTTTGTTCGTGACTGATCCACACAGATCTGTCTCCCCCCTCCCCCTCCGTTCCTTGAGAGGCAGTTTTCTAATGTTGCTTGTATTTATTACACCTCGCTAAAGGATCCATTTCTTTTAAAGGAACTCACTGTATTGCATGTATAAAGATTTGTGAATAAAATTAAAGGGGCAGGGAAATAAACATAAGAGTAAAGAAAGTCTTTATCACTACTACTACTACTACTACTACTACTACTACTACTACTACTACTACTACTAACTTAGTTACAGCATTATTTGGAAAAGCAGGATGCTATAAGCCCAAGGGCTCCAATAAGGAAAATTATTATTATTATTATTACTAAGCTACATTATTTGGAAAAGCAAGATGCTATAAGCCCAAGAGCTCCAATAGGGAAAATAGCCAAGTGAGGAAAGGCATTAAGGAAACAGATAGAATAGTGTGCCTGAGTGTACCCTCTAAATTTTAGGGAGGGTGTATGTAGTCAGTTACTTTATTAAGTATGTTTAAAAGTATGAAATCTATTTTGAAAATCAGCTTCTGGATCTCATATATCGAAATGTAAATTGAGTTAAATTAGCTTGGAAGCATTATATATATATATATATATATATATAAACGTCAAGTCTGGTCCTTTACCATGAACTTAATGTGGTAGGACAATATCCTTTCGCATTCTGGTGGATTTAATTCAAGTTACATTTAGAAAAACTAGATGACTCGCTCCTCATCATGAACTTAAATTATTGTTATTTTTATTATTATTATTATTATTATTATTATTATCATTAGTATTATTGTAATTGTTATTATTATTACAAGCTAAGCTACAACCCTTGTTGGAAAAGTAGGATGCTATTAGCCCAAGGGATGCAACTGGGAAAAATAGCCCAGTGAGGAAAGAAATAAGGGAGATAAATAAACTAAAAGAGAAGTATTCAACGCTTAAAAATTAAATATTTTAAGAACAGTAACAATATTAAACTAGATCTTTCATATAAAACTACAAAAACTTCAAAAGAACAAGAGGAAGAGAATCGAGATAGAAGGGTGTGCCCGAGTGTACCCTCAAGCAAGAGAACTATAACCCAAGTCAGTGGAAGACCATGGCACAGAGGCTATGTGGTAGGATTAAATCTTTTATATTATCCTATCGCATTCTTGTAGGATTGAACCCAAGCAGCATTAAGGAACTGTCATCCTAATTTTTGGTCCTTCCCATTCCTCTGTCCTCTTTTGAGGGACATTTTCAGGCATTGTCAAGGTCCTCGAGTTGTCAGTCTATTGTTCTTGTTCAGTCAAGCGTCAATTATCACGTCTCTTTCTCCTCAATTTTTGACATTTTCCTTTTTTGTATGCTTTTTTTTTCAGTTGTAATTTTGTTGGTTTTTTTAGTTGTAATATTTTTGTTTTTTTTTTAGTTGTAATTTATTTGTTATATTTTGAAATAAGAATACGGGACTAGAATGAGATTAAAAATACTTTAATGTAGATGTTAAGAGACGTGATCATAACCAAGTTTGGTTCAGCAAATGAGAGAGAGAGAGAGAGAGAGAGAGAGAGAGAGAGAGAGAGAGACAAAACTGATAACATTGTTTAGTCATTTACTTGCTGTTGTATCGTCCATTTTTGCTATTTTCTTTTTCGTATGATTTTATGTTAAGAAGACAAATACGGTTTTAGCTATAGTTTCTTTATTATATGTTTTCAAGTAGAATAGGGCCTAGAGTCAGAGTGAAAATACTTTTAATGTAGATGTTAAGGGACGCAATCCTAACCAAATTTTGCCCCATCCTTATTCCCTCGTGGAGTAGACTAATGGTGTCAGTGCACCTCACGCTTTTTCCTGTAAGCATTACTAAAGAGGTTTTGTAGAGTCCCTACCTAGGTCTTTCATATCTTCCATATGTTCGTGTACATATACAGTATATATATATATATATATATATACACCCAATAGCATGAAGAGAAACATAAGCCAATAATCACTATCATATAAAATCGGGTTCGAACTTCGACTAATGGAATGCGTGTCATTTCTAGTGGGTTGTCGCAACCCAAAATGTAATTTATTGATGAGACTCCATGCAATGAAGCCTTATGTATATACTGGGTCAGAATAATTAAATATACCCATCTGAGTGGCATGGAGTTGCTCTTAATTGGTAGATAACAAGGATTTCTTAATGAAGTGATGACTATTGAAGGACGTTCAAGTTATGGTATCGTCTTGGGACTGCCATGTTCTTATGTACTGTAGTCAATTTTTTTTATTGAGGCTCATTTGCAGTGACTCGCAGCGGTGCCATTTATGCTCGGAAAAATTTCCTAATCGCTGATTGGTCGGGCAAAATCATTCTAACCAATCAGTTATTAGGAAACTTTTCCGAGGTAAATGGGCAGCAATGCGAGTCTGAGTATAGATGCGAAGGGATCAAGGGTAGCCTGAGGCCTTATGGGATATAAGCTATTAATATAAAGGAAAGTGTAGGTGATATGATAGATTTATGGCAACGACATGGTTAATTTATTTTTTAGGGGAAAGACAAGGTTGTTTTATATAGTGAAATACATGGTGAATTTATTTTTAAGGAAAAGATGGGGTGGATTTATAGAAGAAAAATATGTGGTGGATTTATTTTTAAGAATAAAAAGGGTGGATTTATTTTTCATGAAAAGTCATGGTGGATTTATTTCTAAGGAATAAACAGGATGGATTTATTTTTAGGGAAAAGTCATGGTGGATTTATTTGTAAGGGAAAGACATGGTGGATTTATTTTTAAGGAAAAGATATGGTGGATTTATTTGTAAAGAAAAGAAATAGTGGATTTATTTGTAAGGAAAAAACATGGGAGATATATTTGTTAAAGAAAATACTGGTTGGATTTATCTTTTGAAGGAAAAGAGAGTGGATTTATTTTTAAGAAAAAGATGATGTGATTTTATTTCAAATAAGTATGATGAAATATTAGGCTTCTTGGGGACTTGGTTTATGTTTTTAATGAGAGGTGTGTATATGAAAAGGGTAATGTAGAATTCGGCACTGATCTAGAATATATATATCCCAAGTTAATCTTTTACCTCAGTCTTTTTCGAGAATTTATTTGCTCCAAATGTAACCGTTTCATGCCTCTGCCTTGGGAATTCTCTCTCTCTCTCTCTCTCTCTCTCTCTCTCTCTCTCTCTCTCTGTCAGTAGCCATAAGCATCGCTGCAAGCAGTGGTAGCATGTGGGTCACACACACCACCTGACAATATCTTCCAGCTGTGGACTGGAATACTGGACCCCGAATTGAATCGCTCCTTCTCCACTGGACAGAAGAAAAAGTCTCCCCGTTCAGAGAGCTTTCAGACATCAATTTGGTCTATCTTGTCCGAAATGGACAAAGGGTTTGTCTGGGTCCTCCTTTTTTTCTCTCACTTTCTCCCTCTCTCTTTCTCTCTCTCTCCCTTTCACGCCTGTACCTTGAATTTTCTTGAAGTTGCTATCGGGTTACTGAGTGCTCTCTCTCTCTCTCTCTCTCTCTCTCTCTCTCTCTCTCTCTCTCTCTCTCTCTCTCTCTCTCTCTCTCTCTCTCTCGTAGCATGGGTGATTTCTTTCTCTTGTAGCATGGGTGATTTTCTCTCTCTCTCTCTCTCTCTCTCTCTCTCTCTCTCTCTCTCTCCTCTCTCTCTCTCTCTCTCTCGTAGCATGGGCGATTCTCGCTTGACTTTGCTTTCAGATAGAGATGGTGTTTCTAAAGTTGTAATAGAATTTTAAGAAAGGCGTTTCAAATTGCTTGTTTGCTAAAGCAAAAGGTTGCATTTCGTTATATCTTTATTCGAGAATTTTAATCTTATTTAGTTGTGCCTGAGGTCATGATTGGAAGTACATGACCTTTACCTAGAGAAGGGATGTTGCGCTTATAACTTCTACACACACGCTTGCACTCATATAGCCTATATGTATATGTATGTTTAGGTTTTATATGTACATACATATATATATATATATATATATATATATATATATATATATATATATATATACGTATACATATATATGTGTGTATGTGTATATATATATATATATATATTTATACATATATATACACACACACATATATATATATATATATATATATATATATATATATATATATATATGTTTGTGTGTGCTTTAGCTTGGGTTTAAAGTATTCTGTTTTAATCAACCAGGGTTGTAGCTTAGTAATGATATATATATATATATATATATATATATATATATATATATGTGTGTGTGTATATAAACTTGTGTAAAGTGTTAATTAGCTTTGTGATAGAATACCAAATGTTCCCTTTTCCGAGACTAGAAATGTTTGCTGTTAGCTCTTTTTTTTTGGAAAATTATAATGAAATATGTTGACTGTCAGGTCGGTTAATCTGTAACAAAACTGGAATTTAAGATATTTAACATTTCTTCACATTTGAAAGCATAAACTGAAGTGATGATTATAAAATATACTAGGTATAATACGATTAAAGACGATATACGTGCGGTATTAATGCGTGCAAGTCTTTAGATCATATAGTATCTTGCAGAAATGGGGTTATGGTGGCCGATGTGGTAACGTCCCTGACTGGTGAACGCCAGACTGGGATTCGAATCCCAGTCAAACTTGTTAGTTTCTTTGGTCTCTGCAATCTTACCATCCTTGTGAGCTAAGGATGGGGTGTTTGGGGAAGCCTATAGGTCTATCTGCTGAGTCATCAGCAGCCATTGATTGTCCCTCCCGGGTCCTATCTTGGGTGGGGTGAAGAGGGGGCTTATGTGCTGATCATATGTATATATGGTCAGTCTCTAGGACATTGTCCTGCTTGATAGAGCAATATCACTGTCCCATGCCTCTGCCATTCATGAGTGGCCTTTAAACCTTTAAAACCTTCTACCAAAAGAGGTTTATTAAATATAACAGATGATTTGGGATTAAACTGAAAATTTTCTCTATAAAAGTAAACCTAAAGCAAACAGGCTGACTTAAGTCTTTTTATAGTTATATATGAATTACCTGTTTTAATGTTATTAATGTTTTTTAAAATATTACATTTTGATTTTTCATTTCCTTGTTTTCTTTCCTCTTGGGCTATTTTTGGCTTATAGCATCTTGCTTTTCCAACTAGGGTTGTAGCTTGGCTAGTAATAATAATAATAATGAGAGAGAAATTGCAATATCAACAAAAACAACCACAATAATATTGCTAATAACATTAACAAATGAATATCACGTTCTGGGAAATCTATACAAGGTACTTTTTGTCTCATGCGATGTCCCTTGCCTCTGCCATTCATGAGCGGCCTTTAAACTTTTAAGGGTTCCTGGAGTTTATTCCTTGACAACCATGTAAAAAAAGAGTCCTATTGGCCTCGGAAGCTGGATTAATTGCAGGATCTCTGCAGGGTGGGTACATTGCGTAATAAAGTTGGAAGTAAACTTCTAGACATTATAAATTTCTAATGAAATTTCAGGCCCGGGCGGATAAAAAAGATAAGCATTAAACTTTATAGTTTATCCTGACTGTTTTGATCGTTTTAGTAAAAGATCTGTGAGGCTTCGGAGATAGGAGGATTCTTTCTGAGAAAATGAATTGTATATATTTTCAATGTAAGTTTTTATTACTGTTGTTATTATAATCAAGGTTTTTTTTTTTCTGAAAATGTTTCTCTTGAAATTGAGGCACCAAACGCACATTTTAGCAGAAATTTTCAATCGATTTTAATGACAATTAATTTAGCTCTGTGCATAATATGGAATTTTTTCGATAGTGTTGAATGGTGTGAGACTATATATATGTGTGTGTATATGTATATGTATTATATATATATGTGTATATATATATATATATATATATATATATATATTCAAATAAGCCATAGTTTTTTTATACATTGATGTCTGGATTCTCTTAACGACCTCGGGATCAGGTAGCCCCTGGCGAAATAACACAAAGCTTATTTGAATATGAAAAAGCACGTCTAAATGTGTAAATTTATCATATAGTCCTATATATATACGTATATATATATATTATATATATATATATATATAATATATATATATATATATATACTACTATGTACTGTATGTGTATAATATAAATATACTATATATATATATATATACTATATACATATATAGTGTGTGTGAGTGTGTGTGTGTGTGTGTATGTTTGTAATTTTGCAATATGTCAGATGATCAAATAGACATCTTAATAGTATTTCCAGTTATACCCAGCCACTCATAACAAAAGGTATGCCCGTATGCCCGGAGTTGAGATGTGGCATCTCTGTAAATCTACATGGGTGGGGTCATCCACTGAAATGCCCCGAAGGGCATTGGGCAGGCCATTGCCCTTCTTGGCTGGCTTTTAGATTTGAAAAATTTGTTTTCAGCGTGTTGCTGAGAACTGATTTCAATATGCCTGAAGCTCAAACTTGCAGCGAATGTTTTTTTTTTATGTTGAACAGGGTGGCATAAGTCTCTTTTTAATAGTTTATTAGATGTATTTTAATGTTGTTCCTGTTCTTAAGATGTTTTTGATTGTTCATTACTTTGATATTTTATTTGTTTCCTTTTCTCATTATACTCTTTTTCCCTGTTAGAACTCTGTTGAACAGGCTGACATAGTAGCTTTTTTATAGTTTATTTGTGAAAGATGTATTATAGTGTTTTTTCTGTTTTTAAGATATGTTATTTTGAGTGTTCATTACTTCTCTTGTATTTTATTTGTTTCCTTGTTTCCTTTCATCACTGGACTATTTTTACCTGTTAGAGCCATGTTGAACAGGCTGACATAAGTCTCTTTTTATAGTTTATTGTGAAAGATGTATTTTAATGTTGTTTCTGTTCTTAAGATGTGTTATTTTGATTCTTCATGACTTCTCTTGTATTTTATTTGTTTCCTTGTTTCCTTTCATCACTGGACTAATTTTCCCTGTTAAAGCTCTGTTGAACAGGCTGACTTGTCTCTTTTTATAGTTTATTTGTGAAAGTTGTATTCTAATGTTGTTTCTGGTCTTGATATGTTTTATTTTGATTAATTATTATTTCTCTTGTATTTTTTTTTATTTACTTATTTGCTTTCCTCACTGGACTATTTTTACTTATTAGAGCCCCTTTGAATAGGCTGACATAAGTCTCTTTTTATATTTTATTTGTGAAAGATATATTCTAATGTTGTTTCTGGTCTTGATATGTTTTATTTTGATTAATCATTATTTCTCTTGTATTTTATTTATTTACTTATTTGCTTTCCTCACTGGACTATTTTTACTTATTAGAGCCCCTTTGAATAGGCTGACATAAGTCTCTTTTTATATTTTATTTGTGAAAGATATATTCTAATGTTGTTTCTGGTCTTGATATGTTTTATTTTGATTGATCATTATTTCTCTTGTATTTTGTTTGTTTCCTTTTTTGCTTTCCTCGCTGGACTATTTTTCCCTGTTACAGCCCTGTTGAACAGGCTGACATAAGTCTCTTTTTATAGTTTATTTGTGAAAGATGTATTTAATGTTTCTGTTCTTAAGATGTGTTATTTTGAATAGAGTTGAGATAAGTGTAATGTATTATTGAACAGTGGTCACTCAAATTAGATTTCATTTATTCTTTTCCCTCTTATTTTGGCTTGCGTCTGTGAAAAGTGAAATTAGGATTGCATACAACATGGCGATATGATAATTTTATGGACACGAAGTGCAAATGTTGATAGAAAATTGTATTTCTTTATTCCGTTGACCTAGGATGCATCAGGTTGTGCCTTAGTGATGGTATTTAGTGGGTTTCTCAGTCGTAGTAAACCAAGGGACGTTGTCGTTTTTATTCGTTGTTGATTTAAATACTTCATTTACCCCTGTTTTTTGTTTGTTTTTCATCGTACTTGGTAATTTATTAAACTGTTATAAATTACAGCAAAAGGATTTTGTAGTCGTGGGAGAGAGAGAGAGAGAGAGAGAGAGAGAGAGAGAGAGAGAGCTACAAGGAGTTACAAGGATTTTGGATGTCTCAAACTTTTTAGTCCATCCGCGGAGACTCGATTTGCTCTTTGGTATAGAACCATTTACTTTAAGCATTTATATGAGTTCTCATGATCTTGTCTAAATATGAGAGAGAGAGAGAGAGAGAGAGAGAGAGAGAGAGAGAGAGAGAGATTTACAAGGATTTTGAATGTCTCAGATTTTTTAGTCTATCGCGGAGACTCCATTTGCTCTTTAGTAGAGCGATTTACTTTAAGCATTTGAGAGTTCTTATGATCTTGTCTATATATTGGAGAGAGAGAGAGAGAGAGAGAGAGAGAGAGAGAGAGATGGTCTGTTCGGTATATTCATCCTATACGACAATTTATATTTACCCTTACCAACGAATTTGGAAAGTTAGGTTTTACCCCTTGTTTGCGTGTTTGTAATTTTCAAATCTATTATTATTGTTGTTATTGATGTTACACATCAAAAAATAAAACTAAGGAAAATATAGTTACAGCTTGAATTAAAACACCCATGAAAATCTCCCTTTAACTTGAAATAAAAATCTATATACTATACCTACTGAAAAACAAGGGCAGCCCAATTGGGTTGATGACCGGATAAGGAAATCAATATCTATGGCAACAAAGGCAATAGTAGACATCTGTGTCAGCGGGTCTGGCCCAAACAATCAATATTTATTGACTGTTTTCATAGTCTGTTGTATTTTTATTTACTCTCTTTCGCGGCCTGCGCTATTGATATTTATTAGGCTACACTGGGGCGTAGTTTGTAATCAATGCGTATATTATATCGAATAGTTACCTCCGCCAACGAAGTTGGGAGGAGGTTATTTCAAGGACTATTTTCTTATGTTGAGACGTGGCAGTTATTCAATTTAGAAATGCCTTGGTCAAATGTTATATTATCGACTAGCCTAGTTTTGTTTTCGCATCTTTTGTCTGTTTATGAACAACTTCCTGGCCACAATTTCAAGCATAGGTTAGTGAAACTTTCATGGATTAATTATGTTGAGACGTGGAAGTGATTTGGTTTTGAAAGTCCTAGATCAAAGTCAAGGTCAAGGTCAAGCAAAATGTCGACCGAAAATGATTGTGGAAAAAATAAGCTGCCGTGGCGAAGGTCTGCACTCTCTGAGTGCTTTTCTAGTTGATTTTTTATACTGGCTTTCAAATTTTAAAATCAATTGATATATTATAGTATCGACTGGGTGATTTTGTTATATCGTCTTTCAAATTTCGTCAACAGGAAAAATCAACTCCAACAGGAAAAATAGTCCAGTTAGGAAAGGAAATAAGGAAATTAATAAACTACAAGAGAAATAATGAACAAATGAAATAAATTATTCTAAAGACAGTATTAACAAATAAACTATAAAATTAACCTCATGTCAGCCTGTTCAACATACAAAAAAAAATTCACTGCAATTTTGAACTTTTGAAGAGCTTGTTACCTGGAGGAAACGTCTTACTGGGCGTTATTCTCTGTTGGATAGATAGCTTCTTCTCAAACCATCTGCTGAGACAAATATTCAGTTTCTCCTTCTCCATTAGAAGAAGCCCTCAGGGAGAGAGAGAGAGAGAGAGAGAGAGAGAGAGAGAGAGAGAGAGAAAAGTAATGCTGGATCGATCTGGCTGGCTTTTATTTCAGTCGGTTATGTGGGATGTTTATTTCAATGTTTATTTCTTATGCAAATGTTTTTTTTTTAATGAGTACTCTGTGGGTGGTCATTTAATGATGCAGTCTTAGGTTTAAATTGAAGTCTTGTTCATTTGGCTGAACTCGCCAGTAAGAAGGATATATGCAACAACAAACGCAGCTGTTTTTAGTCCACTGCAGGACAAAGGCCTCAAAATGGGGTTTCGCCAGTCTTCATCACCAAGCTGGCCAATTGTGGCTTGATGATGGTGGGAGACTTTTGTCTGATTGTTCACTACTAACCAACGTAGTATGGGTGGTCCTGACTAGTACAGCTTTGCTGATCACGTTAAGGTATCCCCACTCGGAAAAAGATATATATATATATATATATATATATATATTATCATTATTATTATTTTTTTTATTGTTATTATTGTTATTACTAGCTAAGCTACAACCCTAGTGGGAAAAGCAAGATGCTATAAGCCAAAGGGCTCCAATAAGGAAAAATAGCCCAGTGAGGATAGGAAATAATGAAATAGATAAATGATGAGAATAAATTAACAACATATCATTCTAAAATCAGTAACAACGTCAAAACAAATATGTCCTATATAAACTATTAACAACGTTAAAAACAGATATGTCATATATAAACTATAAAAAGACTCATGTCAGCCTGGTCAACATAAAAACATTTGCTCCAAGTTTGAACTTTTGAAGTTCTACTGATTCAACTACCCGATTATGAAGATCATTCCACAACTTGGCGGAATAAAACTTCTAGAATACTGTGTAGTATTGAGCCTCATGATGGAGGAGGTCTGGCAATTAGAATTAACTGCCTGCCTAGTATTACGAACAGGATAGAATTGTCCAGGGAGATCTGAATGTAAAGGATGGTGAGAGTTATGAAAAATCTTATGCAACATGCATAATGAACTAATTGAACGACGGTGCCAAAGATTATATCTAGATCAGGAATAAGAAATCTAATAGACCGTAAGTTTCTGTCCAACAAATTAAAATGAGAATCTGCAGCTGAACACCAGACAGGAAAACAATACTCTAAACAGGGTAGAATGAAAGAATTAAAACACTTCTTCAGAATAGATTGTAAGACTTTCTCAATAAGCCAATTTTTTTGTGCAATTGAAGAAGACACAGACCTAATGTGTTTCTCAAAAGTAAATTTGCTGTCGAGAATCACAGCTAAAATTTTAAAAGAGAGAGAGAGAGAGAGAGAGAGAGAGAGAGAGAGAGAGAGATAGATAGAAGTATAGAATATATTGATATAAGGGACATTGTGACATTGATTGGGCTACTTTCAATGCCAGCGAGAGAGTCAGTCCATGTTTTGATTCCTCTAAAAAAATATTTGCATATAATTACTGTACCTCTGTTGCCTTAACTAGTGCGATAGGGTCCTTGTAGTTCAGGAAGGGAATGGGATAGCAAATTCATTATAAAGTACTCACCGGGAACTGACAAAAAAAGAAAAAAATCTGGTCTACATAAAATTCCACCGTCTGCAGATGGTTTAGTCCATCGGCAGGTGTGTAATGTTGTTTGACGAGTCAGTGCAAGGTAAAGTTGCAGCTGACGCTGGTCTCTCTCTCTCTCTCTCTCTCTCTCTCTCTCTCTCTCTCTCTCTTTGTGATAGCTTTGTATTCACACATTTCTTCAGCGTTTTATTTCCAGTATTTTGATTTTAGGCTTGAAGCCAATTATCTATACTCCTTCTTATTCTTATTTGTCTTCTTCTTCTTCTTCTTCTTCTTCTTATTATTATTATTATTATTATTATTATCATTATTATTATTATCGGTGGAACGTCAAAAGTTCAAACTTTCAGCGAATGTTTTTGTGTTGAACTGACTGAAATAATTCTATTTTTTATAGTTTATATATTGAAGATCTATTTCAATGTTGTTACTGATCTTAAAGTTTTTTATTTTAATTTTTCATTACTTCTCTTGTTATTTCATTATTTACCCATTTCCTTTCCTCACGGGGCTATTTTTCCCTGTCGGAACATTTGGGCTTATAGCGTCTTGCTTATGCAGCTAGGGTTGTAGATTAGCTAGTAATAAATTATTTCTAGTGATAATAATAATAATAATAATGATAACATTGCAGTGAACTTATTTTATTGTCGTCTACTGAAGAAAATGCTATACTTAAATGTAGTACCGTTGTATGATGTATAATGTATTGATCCAGGTTCACACTGGAGCTGCTGTCGCATTTCCTGATTCCACCCTCTCTCTCTCTCTCTCTCTCTCTCTCTCAGCCATGTTTGATTTTTTATTAACTTTTCTCGGTGATTGATATTTTTGGTGGCGAAGTCCGTGTTTATATATTCATTTCTTTTTTCATTCAGAATTTTTTTTGTTAGTTTAGGTATGTTTCTGTTATTTCTCTTATCCTATGGTATTATTATTATTATTATTATTATTATTATTATTATTATTATTATTACTCGCTAAGCTATAACCCTAGTTGGAAAAGTAGGATGCAATATGCCCAAGGATTCCAACTGGGAATAATAGTTAATTGACGAAAGGAAACAAGGAAATATATAAACTAAAAGAGTAGTAATGAACATTTGAAATGTTTTAGTAACAATAGCAACATTAGAATATATATATATATATATATATGTGTGTATATATATATACATATATATATATATATATATATATATTGAAATAAACAAAAGAAACAAATGACAGAATAGTGGGACCGAGTATACCCTCAAGTAAGAGAACCCTATACCCCAAAACAGTTGAAGACCTTGGTACAGAGGATATGACACTACCCAAAAACTAGAGAACATTGCTTTGATATTGGAGTGTCCTTCACTTAGAAGAGCTGCTTAACATAACAATAATGGAGAATTTATCATACAGCTTGTGTATCATTGATTTATTGATATATTTACTCGGGTGTTGATCCGTTTTTACACATCAAAGCTAGGAGTAAAAGCTCTTCGTGGGAGTGCTTTTGGCTATATGAATTTAATAACATTTTGTCGTTTGATCTAAGCTTTTAATCACGTACTTGGTAGACGTCAAACTCAGAATTGGAAGGTTAGCATTAAGCTAAGTTCTCACTGCAGGAGATGGTTCCAGAGGAAGGTAATTAAAATGACATTATAGATATGGCCACGTTCATACTTTAAAGGTAATATATAGCTCCTAACTTTTATTGTTTCTGGAGGAAACGCCTCTTATGGGTATCAGTTTAATGCTGATTCTCTCTCTCTCTCTCTCTCTCTCTCTCTCTCTCTCTGTATATATCGTATGGATGTACAATTTTATATTATATATATATATATATATATATATATTTATATGTATATACACACATATACATATATTTCTTTCCGACCATGCTTACCTCCCCGTCCTTCGGGTAGGGGAGAGGAAATAGTCATACCCTGGAGAAAGAGGAGTGCGTGTGTCTGTATATCTAAATATTTAGCTGTCACTTTTGGCGGGCCGTGTACACACACACACACACACATATATATATATATATATATAATATTGTATACACAGCGGTGAAGCATTGAGATTTATTCACAAGGTCCGTGGTTCGACCCCGGTTTGCACCCACCGGTCGACCCAGCTCACCTTGACCCTAAAGGGTTAACCTCCCTATTATCGTGAAAGGGCGTTGGCTGTGGTGAAAAATGTATAGATACACATATGTATTGGAGTGTGTTGGAGTATGTATCCTCTCTATGCTTACACCGTGAATGCAAATTTTATCAAAATGGTTTTAAATCTCTTCATTCATTCGGCTTCGCCTGAAGCGTGAATTGGAATCTGCTATTATTAGTCTGTACTTTTAATGGCGCACATCTATTTTTTTATGGACACATTCGTCAAGAAACGGAAATTAAATTGCTTTAGCAATCGCGCTGTTTCAAATTGATAATCTCTCTCTCTCTCTCTCTCTCTCTCTCTCTCGTCGGGTAACGCAGTTTTGCAAGTTCATCTTTTTCCCTGTCACACACACGTGTGTATATATGTATGTATATATATATATATATATATACTGTATATATATATATATATATATATATACTGTATATATATTATTATTATTATTATTATTATTTGCTAAGCTACAACCCTAGCTGGAAAAGCAAAATGCTATAAGCCCAGGGGCCCCAACAGGGAAAATAGCCCAGTAAGGAAAGGAAAGAAGGAAAAATAAAATATTTTAAGAAGAGTAACATTAAAATAAATATTTCTTATATAAACTATGAAAACTTTAACAAAACAAGAGGAAGAGAAATTAAATATATATATATATATATATATATATACACACACGTATGTATGTATGTGTAAACTCTTCTTTAAGATTGCAGGTTATTTAAGCATTTGGAATTCAATAGTCGTAATTCGTTCGGTGATTTATTGGTTATTTGTTTGGTGATTTATAGGTAATCGGTTTGGTGATTTATTAGTAGCTGTTTGTGGTTTATCGGTAATTTGGTTGATATGGTAACATTTTTGATGATTTATTGGTAATTTGTTCGGCGATTTATAGGTTATTTGTTTGGTGATTTATCGGTAATTTGTTTGGTGATTTATTGGTAATTTGTTTGGTTATTTATTATCTTCGTTATTGTGGATCAAGGAGGAGAAACTTCTCTACTCATCCATAGCCAGTAAGACACTGGGAATGCGGGTGGTGGGGTGTACCTCCCCTGGTAATCCCCCCAATATGAGGGTATTCGAGGGTATCTCCCCCATGGACCCCCCCCCAAAAAAAATCTTTTATCATGGGATTGAAGTTCAACTAGGAGTTCAAGAGGGATTAGATTGTAGATTTGGGAGTCCAGAGGGAGTCATAAATGAGGGAAAGAATGTTTGTGATTATATATATATATATATATATATATATATATATATATATATATATAAATATATATATATATATATATATATATATTTAGTTTTTATAATTTATAATATTGTATGTACATGACAATGTATTTGAATTTGGGACTAATTTTTTTAATTAAGAAATGTATATTTAGTTTTTTACTATTTATGTACATGAGGATATATTTATATGAATAAGTTTTGAGTGTAATTTAGAGTTTTTTGTTGGACAGGATCGTTATTTTATAAAGATAGTATATTTTTGATTGATTTTAAATGGATTAAAGCAGTTCATTACTGTAGGATAGGATTGTTGTTTGATGTCCCCAAAACTCCTTAAAGGAGCACATATGATTTTTGCTGCCAGGAAGCATTGCAGTAGCACATTCTTTCTCTCTCTCTCTCTCTCTCTCTCTCTCTCTCTCTCTCTCTCTCTCTCTCTCTCTCTCTCTCTCTCTCTCTCTCTCAGAGGCGTTCTTGCCTACTTCCATGTTTTTATGCCATAACATATTTAATGCCCAGCTTTATCTGTCCTTTTCTTTTGTTGGAGTGGATGCCATTTGGAATAGAGAATGGTCGTATAGGAAATAGATAATAATAAAAATAATAATGATAATAATTATAATAATAAATCGGTAACATAGAAGATGAAAATGATAAAGGAAAATAATTTGGGGAAAGAACTAAATTGGTCTTATCGTTTTCTGTCTCCCTTTTCATTATTATTATTATTATTATTATTATATTTATCTCCGCAAACGAAGTTGGGAGGAGGTTATGTTTCCACCCCTGTTTGTTCGTTTGTTTGTGTGTGAACAACTTCCTGTCCACTATTTTACTTATAGAGTTGTGAAACTGTCAGGGGTTAATTGATATGTTGAGACGTGGAAGTGATTAAATTTTGAAAGTCCTAGGTTAAAGGTCAAGATCAAAGTCGAGCAAAAGGCAAGCTGGTTTTGAGAAATAAGCTGCCGTGGCGGAGGTCTGTTTTTCTAGTTGTTGTTGCTGTTTTTGTGTTTGTCTTGCGATAAATTATTGGTCCTTGTTTCAGCCTTAATATTCTTCGGATTTAGGCTTGTAATAACTTCAATATATATGATAGAATAATTAAATTTTAAAATCATGATGTGGTGGACAAGCTAAAGATTATACTGAAAGAGAAAATCTCTCAACTTTTGAAAAGATTATATTTGAAGTAGAATAATAAAGAATTTATAAGAAATGAATCACTAAATAAAGTTTCAAAAGACGTTGGATGTAGATATATAATATTGAAGAAAAGAAAGTGTTTAATATGGAACGAACACATCGTCCTGTTTTTATGCAGGAAATTCCTTCTGAATACATTGTAAAAATTACAACAAATAGCTCACAACTAACTTGATTATAGGCCTATGTATAATAATTTTTTCATTTTATATAAGAATTATTAGAAAAATGTGACTGAACAGGCTGAAGAAATTGTACATGCTCAGTTTAAGAACAGTTAGAATTTCCCCAAAGGAAAAGGGCTTCTCTTAATAAGGGCAGAATTAGAAGAAGTGGCAAAGAGGGTGTTGGTTCTTCGTAGTAGTGGCAATGTATCACAACGAGGCCTGGAAGTCGCCACCTGCCTTGGTGAATGTGAGTTCGGTATGAAATCATTGAAGCATGGGATACACATCTTACCGTTTTACTTTTTACTAAGGTGGCCTTGATCTTAACTACTAAAATTCTCTCTCTCTCTCTCTCTCTCTCTCTCTCCTCTCTCTCTCTCTTCTCTCTCTCTCTCTCTCTCTCTGCTCAAGGTGTTATTTGTGGGCTGTGGTGGTTTATCCATTATTGGTACTTATCTGTTATCATTCCGTCTTTGTCTGTCTTCCAGGGGATTTAACCTTTCTAATCCTTCAATAAATCGCTACTGGCCTTTTTAATCCTCTTATATTTGGGGATTTCGGAGCAAACGAGAACAACAGTGGAAAGCGTTGTTATCTTTAGCTTCTGTTTATTATTATTTTACTCTGGCATCGTTAGTCTAGCTTGGAATGTGGGCATAACTTTTGTATGTTTTATCATTGTTATGATTTTTTTAAATATTAAAAGCTATTCTGCATTATTGGCAAACTAAGTTTGATGATTCAACGCCTCTGCTTTTATATCTCTCAGTCTACCAAAAGCAATTTTTTTTCCCAACCATTATTCCTACATTAAGGGGTCGGTTGCCTAATGTGCTGTCTCCAGTGCCCTACTATCAAAGGCATCCTCTTCCATCAAACCTCTTGTCTCCATCAATATCATATATTTATCTATCTACATGTATATATATATATATATATATATATATATATATATATATAATATATATATATATATATATATATGTGTGTGTGTGTGTGTGTGTGTGTGTATTTATGTAAGTAGCAGACCATTTTTCCGAGACGATGGAAGTAGACCAAACTTTTTTATATAG
>NC_090746.1:99657372-99664872 GCF_036898095.1 Palaemon carinicauda
AGAGAGTATTCATACCCTGTTGACGGGTATCCCGAGAGGTACACTTGGGAACAACAATCTCCCACAAATTGCCGAACAAGCGGGTTATAGTTAGGAATGGGGAGGGTGGTGGGAAGGCTGGAATGTGGTGTGTGTGTGGTTCATATCTATCTACATATTTAGCCTTCATTTTTGCCGGCTCGAGTACACAAGTATTGTACATTTCAGAAGTACATCATTATCATCATCATCATCATCATTATCATTATCATTATCATTATCATCATCATCATCATCTCCTCCTACGGCTATTGACGGAAAGGGCCTCAATTAGATTTCGCCAGCCATCTCTATATTGAGCTTTTAAATGAGCTCTTCTCCATTCATCATCTCCTACTTCAGCCATGTAGGCCTGGGTCTCCCAACTCTTTTAGTACATATGTTTAGAAAATATTTTATGATATATTCTTCTATACATGATTGTAATTAAATTTTTTGTAATGTATCACATTTCTAAAAGAAAAATATTTTCTTAAGCATGCGATGTATAACCTACTGGAGGGTGGCTCTTAAAAAAACAAGATTATAGTCATTGCTACATTTATCCTCTTGACTGATTTTTTTTTTTTATAATTTATATTATCATCCAGGAATTTTGTAGGCAGTGAAACCACGTTTTCAACTCCCCCCCCCCCCTCTCTCTCTCTCTCTCTTTCTCTCTCTCTCTCTCTCTCCTCTCTCTCCTCTCTCTCTCTCTCTCTCTCTCCGGGTACTGTTTGCATTGTCTATTTATTTAAGCCGGTCCTGTGCCTCTTTTATCCTCTTTTTATTGTATGTTATTTCTGTCTTACTTTCTCCCTCTCGTGTCTTTCGACCTTTATTGCCTGACTTTCTACATATCCCCCCTCCTTTTTTATTTGATTTTTTTTTTTATTTTCATTACAGGTTACATTTACAGTTTGTGTCTTGTATGTTTACACTTTTCTTTTGATCGTAGATTTTCCCTATTTTTCTTACATATTCATTTCAAAGGATTTATTTTAACTTGAAAAAATCTGTTTCTTGTTTATTTCGTTACATTTTCTTATAATTGTACTTTTCTTTTATGTTGTTTTCTTATACGTACAATATATACTGTATCATCATCATCATGAGCCGTTATTTGTCCACTGCAGAACAAAGGCCTCAGACGTGTCCTTCCACTTGCGTCTGTTTATGGGCCTTCTGTGTCAGTCCACATGTGCTCAAACTTCCTTAGTTCGTCGGCCCATCGTTTTCTCTTCCTTCCCCTGCTTCATTTACAATCTCTCTCTCTCTCCTCTCTCTCTCTCTCTCTCTCTCCTCTCTCTCTCTCTCTCTCTCTCTCTCTCTCTCTCTCTCTGAATACTTTAACCTATGATATTTTACACACACACACACACACACACACACACATATATATATATATATATATATATATATATATATATATATATATATATATATATATAGACACTATTATATTGGGGAGATTCATATAATATTATATTCCAAATTAGCATATAAAGATGCCCCGTTAGTTTTTTCCTTTGATTTTTCCCTTATGATTTTAAGATTTCCCTTCATTTTCATATTCCCTTTAATATTCATATTTGCTGCGCTACATGTCATGCAATAAACGATGCACACTCAAAGCGAAAATCACCAAAGAAGAGACAATACAATTGATATTCCGCATCATCCTCTCGTCCTTTTGCCAGAGCCGACCGCTCTGTGATCCACGTCTTGTTTACGGAAACTCTGGTTTCATCTGGAATTCCTCGAACTTTGGCAATCGGCTGCGTTTGTCCTGGCTTCCAGAAAGATGTGACAATGCATTCCTTCGTGAGTCATTTTGGACAGGAATCATTTTATCCTTTTTTTGACTTATTTTTGTGATGGTTTTGTGATAGTGGTATTGCTTACCGACAGGTCTCGCTTAACGACGATTAAAGGCATTGTCTTTCTAAATTGAGTTAGAAAAAACTTTAGGCAAAACATAGAGGAGCACAGTTGCTTATATTGCAGATCCCCTCTACCCCCAGGTGGTGTGTCAACGCTGGAATAGGGTTCCAGGCTCCTGGAATCAAGTTGCTTTCTTTGCAAACCTCCCTCCAGAAAGGTTATCCTAGCGGGTGGTGTGTCAACTTTGGAACAGTGTTCCAGGCGCCCGGAATCAATTTACTTTTACTGCAACCTTCCCCCCAAGGTTATGCTTGCAGGGTGTGTATCAAAATTGGAACTATGTTCCAGGCTTCTGGAATCAAGTAGCTTTTACTGCACCCTTTACCAAGGTTATGCTTGCTTTAGGTGGAGTGTCAACTTAAGAACAGTGACTCAGCCTCCTGGAGTCAAGTTGCTTTCACTGCAACTCCCCCCCCCCCTCAAGCCTATGCTTGTAAGTGGTGTATCAACGGCGGAGCATTGTCCCAGGCTCCTGGAATCAGTAAAGCATTTACTACCCTTTGATGTCGATGCCGAGCGCGTTAGGTAAAGGTCGAGCCTTCCTTTATTCTTCGTATTTACCCCGTCGCTATTCACCGAGGCTGCTTTAATGCAATTAAAGTCACCCTGGAAGTATGTCTGGCTGATTAGCCCTGATTGATGACCTTCGTTCTCGCCTGTGCCCCCCCCCCCTTTCCAGCCTCTGGATCCTGGGTGCCCCCCCCCATTCTTGGATTCTAGTGCCCCCCCCCCCCCCCCCCACCGCCTCCACTTCCCTGATTCATGGCGAGTTTGTCAGCTCGTAATGGCCGCCCGGTAGAGGGAGATATGCACCGGATTTCGGGATGTAAGCTTTTATAGAAGAATGGAGGCAATTAGGAGTTTTATTGGGACGGGAAACAAATAGCCCACCGTCCAGACAAATGGACGTCACTCGCAACGAGATAAAAATGTATGCGTTCACTCGGCGGATCAAGGCAGAGGAATCAGATTTAAGGGGGGGAAAATGACCCCCGGGGTGTTTCCAAATTCTTTTCGTGTTTAACAGCTTCCGGGGAGCCTCGATTTGAATAGAAATGCTTTGCTTCTAAGCGTTCTGATCTTTATCAGTGCTCAGTGAAAGGCTTCTGAGTAGATTTATTCGTTTGTCGTAACTAAGAAATTAGTTTTCTCGTTATTATATATTTTCATTATAGATATTGGCGTGGTCATGGGTGTTAACTTGAGATGTAGAAATTTATTGATGGTGTTATTATTTTAATGTTAGTTTAATGTCAAAGTAGATTACTGTTACTTTTACTTCTAGTAAAGATAATGACATCAATATTTTTCTGTTAATGAAAATTGGATTCACGCACACAAATACACACAGACATAAACACACACACAGATATATATATATATATATATATATATATATATATATATATGTATATATGTATATATATATATATATATATATATATATTTTATATATATATATATATATATATATATATATATATATATATATATTTTATATATATATATATATATATATATATATATATATATATATATATATTATATATATATATATCATCATCATCATCATGACGACTGGCGAAATCTAACCAGGGCCATTGCGTCAATAGGCGTAGAAGGAGATATAATATACATATATATATATATATATATGTGTGTGTGTGTGTGTGTGTGTTTGTGTGTATATATATATACATATATATGTGTGTGTCTATACAGTATATGAGTGTGTGTGTGTTTGTGTGTGTTTATGAACTGTGAAACTGTACCTGGTAAAGTTGACACAGTAATTTGTTTCAGGACGTTGGTTGCACGCTATGTAATTATCATCCCCCTACCCCCCCCCCCACCATCGTCATCTTCCGTGTTTCGGACATCAGCTGTCGCACATCTGCGATGTCCTTGAACAGATCCTCGATTTTCTCTCCTATTCAGAAAGCAGGACCTGAGTCTTTTAGGATTCTATAGGAAACACAGGTCCTCTTGGCTCTTATTGGCTCATGCGGTTTTCAAAACTCCCATTGACAAGATGAATCATTGATCTTCATAATTCCTTTTTGATCTGGCTGGTCCTCGATTTGAAAGCTCGCCTTTACTGTATAGATTAATGCTCCTAAATAGGAGGCAAGCCCAACAGATTCTTTCTTTTTTTTTTTTTTTTTTTTTTTTTTTTTTTTTTTTTTTTTTTTTTTTTTTTTTTTTTTTTCTTATTATTATTAAATGATAAACCTGTATATTAATAGTAAAAGTACACAAGTGAATTGTTTATCTTTAAGAAATTGAGTTATTTGAACTATAAAGCCATAATCAATTGTTTAGCGCAGTTTGCTCTATAGGTTTTTTTAAGAGACATTATCATTATGTTTTCCTTGAGTTAGAAGGAGGTTGGTTATGTGCAAGATAGATAGAATTAGTTATTACTGAATTAGTTCTCATGGAATAAGATAACTTCTTCTCATGTTAAATTATGTTTTTCTCGTCTTGAGTCTGTAGCCTATACGCTTGTTGAACGTGGCTGGATGCCCATGAATATACTTTGTGAGGCTTGCAATCAATAAGGGTAGTTATTTTCAGTACATTATCTCGCTGCTGGGAGGAAGGACGCTGGTGACTGGTATAACACATCGCGCTACCGGGGTCTAAGCGATGTTAGGCAGGGCAGCCGATTGGCACTACGGTCTACCCCAAAGTCAAAGCGAAGTCCTTCGAAAAGAAGGCAACCGTGCTTGCCCCCATACAAATAGGAAAAAAAGCACGTTGATAGAAGATCTAATGATTGTTATTCTCAGGCCATGTGGGCTGTCTCTCTTCATTTAGCTTGCTATGGGTGTTTGATTTATTGAGTTAAGCTTTTTTGGCATCCTGACATCGAAGTTCATTGACGCCGTTTCTATGGGCGAAGGATGTTATCCTTATATTGAAGTGGGGATAGTGGTCCTCACGTTGAACACAATAGGATAACCTCACTTTTAGATAGGATAGGTTATTCTCACGTTAGTAGGATTAAATATCACCATATTAACAAGACAGGCGAACTTTATATTTAATTAGATTAGTTATCCTCCCATTAATCGTGCCTGCGATCTATTGGACGGAGGTTCGTGACCCGCTCAAGCTCTATAATTTCTTGTTGAGCTTGCAACCTCACCATCTTCTGAGCTAGGGATGAGGGTTTTGGGAAGCCTATAGGTCTACTAGCTGAGTCATTAGCAGCCATTGCCAGACCTTCCCTGGTCCTAGCTTGATGGAGAGGGGCCTTAGATGCTGATCATATGTTTTATATTGTTTGTGTTTGGTTTTAAATTATTTATTTAAATGTTATTGTTCTTAAAGTGTTGTTTTTTTAATTGTTCATTACTTCCCTTGTAATTTATTTATTTCCTTTCCTCACCAGGCCATTTTTCCCTGTTGAAGCCCGTGGGCTTATAGCATCCTGCTTTTCCACAACGGTTGGAGGTTAGCTAATAATAATAGTGATAATAGTAATATTAATATGGTCAGTATCTAAAGCATTGTCGTACTAGGATATTGTCACTGCCCCACTGCTTCTGCTATTTATAAGTAACCTCTCTCTCTCTCTCTCTCTCTCTCTCTCTCTCTCTCTCTCTCTCTCTCTCTCTCTCTCCACAGGCCGTGCTGTGGGCTACCTCTTAATTGACCATGAAATCCCGTTCCTTACAAGATTCTTTCTTTATTTTTTTTTATTTCTAAAGAGGATTTCAGATGATGCCGTCTTAGACTCCCTTTCCCTGAGTCCCATGTCACTTGGTTTCATGGTTTTAATCTCGTCCTTTTATAAATTTTCTCTCTGCAGAGTCATCGTAATTTCTCTCTCTCTCTCTCTCTCTCTCTCTCTCTCTCTCTCTCTCTCTCTCTCTCTCTCTCTCTCTCTCTCTCTCTCTCGTTCTCCGTTTCGGTTTCTCTCGTTATCACTTATTTGTTGTATTTAATAGTTTTCTTTTCTTTTAAATTACTTATTTTCCGGTATATCTCTCATTCTAATTCTTCATATATCATACATCATACATCATCATCATCATCATCAGCCATTATCAGTCCACTGCAAAACAAAGACCCTAGACAAGTCCTTCTACTTGCATCTGTTTATGGTCTTTTTTTGTTCTTTTATCTATCGTCTTCTCTTACTTTCCATGCTTCGTTTTGGAAAATCTAGGACCCATTCTGTTATTCTTAATGTACATCTATTGTCTGTCTTTCTCATTAGGCTATATGTCCTGCCCATGTCCATTTTTTTTTTTTTTTTATACACGTTATTAGAATATCATGTACTTTAGTTAGCTCTCGTATTCATGTTATTCTTTTTCTGCCTCATAGTGTTATTCCCATAATTATATATATATATATATATATATATATATATATATATATATATATATATATATATATATATATATATCATCAGACTTTGTTAGGTTACATGCAGGATAAAGTCCTCAAATATGTCCTTCCAAACGTGTCTCTTTTCTGGTCTTACTGTGGTCTTTACCCGCAAATTTTCTTACCTCATCAATTCATCGTCTCCGCTTCCTTCCCCTGCTTATTTTGCAATATATAGGACCCATTTTGCCATTCTTAACGTCCATCTATTATTTTTCATTCTCATTATATACCTTATCCATGTCCATTTATTTTTCTTAAAAGTTGTTAGAATATCATCTACCTTAGTTAGCTCTCGTATCCATGCTGTTCTTTTTCTGTCTGTTGGTGTTATTCTCATCATCATTTAAACCTACTATTAAGGATGCTATATCGTCTTTCCTTAGCCTTCCCCAGCCCTCTCAAGGACCTCAGCTTCCATCCCAATCGGATGTTTCATGTCGAACGTCTGTTAACCCGGCCTTACCACCTGGTGTTCTGAGCAGCATAATGAATGCGGTTACAGAAGTGGTTGAGAGAGAGAGAGAGAGAGAGAGAGAGAGAGAGAGAGAGAGAGAGAGAGAGAGAGAGAGAGAGAGAGAGGTGCCCAGGTGGTTTCCTAAATGAGACCCTCCGGGCAGACAGGCAGGCAGATACGATGCACGTGTACAAGCTGTCGTCAACTGATCGATAATACCAGAAGGCCAGGCATATGTTGAAGGGATTTGAATGGCGTGAGTGATCTGTTGATATGGTAGTATGTGTGTGTGTGCATGATTATTATGAACTAGTGTACGCGACCCGTCAAGAATCAGGACTAAATGTTTAGAATCACAGATATTCAATCCTTCCCACCCCCTCACCCCTTTCCTAACTACAGATATTCAAATATTCAACCCTTCCCACCCCCCCCCTTTCCTAACTACATTCTTCTGGTTCAGCAATTTGTGGGAGTGTGGTTTTTGAGTGTACATCTCGGCGTACCCCTCATCACACACACACACAGACACACACAACCCATCCTAACCCCTCCCCCTTTCCTAGCTACAACCCCTCTCGCCAAGGTATGACGACTCCTTTCCCCTACCCGAACTACGGGGAGAGACCGAGTGGTCATACGTTCGTTAATGCCGTTCTCCCTCTTTTCTAACTACAATC
>NC_090746.1:99669872-99691199 GCF_036898095.1 Palaemon carinicauda
AAGCTGTCGTGGTGGAGGTCTGCACTCTGGGAGTGCTTTTCTAGTTTTATATGCATTATCCCGTTTTAATTTGATATGCGTGTGCATTTATTCTTATTTGATAAGAATATTCTTGTTTTAATTTGATATGCCTTTTCCTGTTTGAATTTTATATGAATTTCACTGTTTTGATTTTATATGCATTTTCATTTTTTGATCAGATGTGCATTTTCATATTTTCAATTAATTTACGTTTTCCTGTTGTTTTCTTGAAATCTTTTCTTTTGTTAAACACACATAAACAGGGGTGAAAACATAACCTCTTTTAAGTCCTAGTATTTGTTTAATTTATTGAAAAGACAACCTTTGGTTTAGCAGTTATTTTGATTCATAATATTTAAAGGACTTAATGAACTGATTTCTGTTACTTATTGAAATTATTAAAGTTATTAAAATTACTGAAAGTATTATTGCAATTATTATTATTAAAGTTACTAAAATTATTTTTATAATTAAAATTATAAGAATTATCATTATTAATGAAATTATTTAACATTATTATTATTATTAAAATTACTGAAATCATTATTATTATTAAAATTAAAAACTTATCATTTATCTATATTTTAGTTTTTATCTGAATAATAATGATAATAATATTAATAAAAAAGTAAAAGAAGAAATGTGTCTTTTATAACGAGAAAGCTGAAGAATTCTGTCTTGATATGAACACATAAAAAAGGCAACACAAAAAGGTCCTTCTTTCTTCCGAATGATGATAAGGGTATTAAAGTCTTCTATGACAAAGGCTGTTGAGAGAAAAGAGGGCGAAGCACAGACAATTGTAAGACAAGATGTTCCCTTATATTGTATATGATTCCGTAGAAGAAGCGAAAAGTGATATGATATTTTTTTTATATAGCCTAAGAGGATTAATTTTAGCTTGTGAAATGAAGTTTTCTAAAAAAGAAGAAAAAAATTTAACCTCCGCCAACGAAGTTTGGATGAGGTTATTTTCCGTATATGATTCCGTAGAAAAAGCGAGAAGTGATATTATCTTTGTTTTCTTATTTCTGTAGTCTTATAGGATAAATTTCAGCGTGTAAAATATACTTTTCTAAATGTTCTTTTTTTCTTATTACCTCCGCCAACGAAGTTGGGATGAGGTTATGTTTTCGCGAATGTTTATCCTTTTTTCTGTTTTTGAACAACTTCCTGGGCACAATTTCAGTCATTATGTGATAGTGGGGGATTTTAGTCCGATCACTCACAGCAAAGTTAGCAAACCAACCTAGTATGGGTGGCCATGATTAGTACGGTTATATGCCTTTTCGTCCGACGTCACTTCGTCCAAAGTCTCTTTGGTCACTCCCTTTGGTCCAACGTCTCTTTGTCCGACGATATTTTAGTCCAACGTCTTTTCGTCTATGTGTTTTTTGGTCCATTGTCTTTTAGTCCAATATCCATGATTTTTTCGTTAGTCCATTTATTCAATATCTGAACGTAAAACTCGGTAGTTTTGTCTTTAGGTAATCCAATGAATCCTCGGTAGTTTGATTACTGTTAAGAGCCATTTCCCAAAATAGAAGTGATTTTTCTGTAGTTAGGTTGTTGCTAGGAGTAATTTCCCAAAATAGAAGTAATGCTTTTTGGTATTAGCCTTTATTCCAGTAGCTGATGTTAAGGAAGCATATGAAGAGCTAACAGATGATGATGAAATTCCTGGAGAATTTATTAGTTACTTTGATGTCACCTATATGGGAGTAGTGAGAGGTCATGGTAGGAGAAGAAGAGAGCCTCCGTTATTTACAATGGCATTATGGACTGTCAACAGCAGAGTTGTCAGTAATTTGCCAAGCACAAATAACGCTTTGGAAGGATACCATTCGTCACTGAAGCTTTTTTTAGGCGTTACCCATCCTAATATTTGGCGGCTGATAAAAAGTTTGGAGAATGAAACTAGCTTGATTCAAACCAAGATAGATCACATTCATCGAGGGGATACAGTGCATAAAAAAAAAAAAAAAAAAAAAATGTAGTCAAATTAATCAGCGTATACTTTCTTTGGTTGCACATTATGATTCTTATGAAAAAATTGAATTTTTAAAGGCTGTTGCTCACAACCTACACTCTTTCTAATCATATTATTGATTAAAGATTATTTTTTCAATTTTCATTAGTACCTTCAATATATACATTTTATTCTTGCATATCAATGTCTGAAATATTAATTCTAATTTGCATTTTCATATATAAATGAATTTTTGTCTTCCATATTTTTCTTTTTCTGGTTGTACCTATAATTAATAAAACGTCTACAATTATATAAATCTTTTGTTACATATTTTATTTTTTCTGGTCGTATTTTTATTTATTGTATAAAAACGCATGGAAAATTTCTACTTGAAAATATTCTCGGACATACATAATCTAATATATGCAGTATAAATACCTTTATATTATTATGTAACTGCTATAAAAATTTTACATAAAATCTAACATTTCGTCCAGACAAAATTGGTCAAAATCTCGTGGAAAAAAAAATTATAGGACAAAAAGACGTTGGACCAAAAAAAATCATTGGACAAAAAGACGTTGGACCAAAATATCATTGGACAAAAAGACGTTGGACCAAAATATCATTGGACCAAAATACGTTGGACGAAAAGGATTGAACAAAAAGACTTTGGACGAAAAGGATTGGACTAACTGACTGTACACGGATTAGTACAGCTTTGCTGATCATGGCAATACATAAACCCTTTCACCACGTCAAGGTATCACCACCCCCTACTGTGGATTGGTGATGTTGGGAGATTTTCGTCTGATCACTTAACAAACCAACGTAGTATGACTGGCCATGACTAGTATAGCTTTGCTGATCATGGCAATACATAAACCCTTTCATCACCACGTCAGGGTATCACCAAGCCCAACTGCATATTGGTGATGTTGGGAGATTTTCGTCTGATCGCTCACAGCAAACCAACCTAGTCTGTCTGACCCTGACTAGTACATCTTTGCTGATCATGGCAACACACAAACCCTTTCACCATGGTATCAACACTCCCAACTGCAATTGGTGATGGTAAGGAGATTTTCGTCTGATCGCTCACAGCAAACCAACCTAGTGTGTCTGACCCTGACTAGTACATCTTTGCTGATCATGGCAATATACAAACCCTTTCACCACGTTAAGGTATCCCCACTCAGAAAGGGTTGACATTATTCTTTTGTAAATCTGCTCCATCAATTCATATTATTCGGGATATGGTCGACCTTCCTTGGTTGTCTTTCTCACGACAGAGAGATTTATAGATATTAATTGAACTTGCGGAGAGTGAGCGTTGCTCTGGTCACGTTAGATCTCTTCATTCCTTTCCTCACTGGGTTATTTTTCCTCTTTGGAGTCCTTGGGATTATAGCATATTGCTTTTATAAGTAGGGTTATAGCTTGGCTAGTAATAGTAATAGTAATGTTGATAATGATGATAATGATAATAATAATGATAATAATATTGTGTATAGGCTACTATAACAAAAAAAATCCATAAATAGATTTGATAATTCGAAAATATAATTTTATTCACACTCATATATATATATATATATATATATATATATATATATATATATATATATATATATATATATATATATATATATGGAGAAAAGAGATTTGGCGGAAGAGGATGCCTTTAATAGAAGGCATTGGAGACGGCACATCGGGCAACCGACCCCTTAATTGTAGGGATAACAGTTTGGGAAGTACACACACACACACACACACACACACACACACACACACACACACACACACACACACATATATATATATATATATATATATATATATATATATATATATGTGTGTGTGTGTGTGTGTGTGTGTGTGTGTGTGTGTCGTATATGTATGTGTTAAATTCATTTTCCGAATTATTTTATTTGCTGCCTTACTTTTTTCTTTATTTTTGGAAGGAAATCTAACTTGTATCCTATTTCAAACTGATTACCTGAGCTCCTCTGTGGCCGACTGTCTCTCCCCTATTTCCCCCTTCATCCATTTCGTCCTTTTATGTCCATCAATTCGCTCTTCGCAATCTTTCCGCCCTTCTTTCATTGAGATTGGACGCCCATACGCCCATACATTCCTTGGGTGGTGTTGACTTTATGGACGGGAAGTAACATTTGGGACCGACTTTATATCTTGGATTTCGAACGTGAATTTTGAAGGTTTATATTTTTTTAATGTGTAAAAATATGTAGATGTAGAATTTATTTGTGTGGATAAATATTTTGAATGTGTGGTTTGAATTTTTTTTTTCTTTTTTTTTTTGACAATGTTGAATTTATTTTTATTTTTGAAATATTTTGAAGGCGTGGTTTGAATTTTCTATTTGGACCGACAATGTTGATTTTCTTATTTTTGAAAAATTTTCAATTCGTGGCTACATTTTGAATGTGTAGTTTTATTTTTTTTTAACTTACTATGTAACTTGAATGTAGAGCGTAAAAGTTTAATGTTCATACTTTTTCAATGTGAAAATGATATGTATTCGAAATATTGATTTTTTGGTGAGGAAAAATTTTAAAATTTTTTAATGTGTGGTTTGAAATTTAATTTTATTTTATTTTACTCCAATATAGAGTATGTTAAATGTTTTATAATTTTGCTGTTCATGACTGTTGAACGTAAATGTTTATTTTTAAATTGATGAACAAATAATAATAATAATAATAATAATAATAATAATAATAATAATAATAATAATATTCAACCCTTTTTAATGTATATGAATTATGATTGTAAGGAATGATTCATTATTATTATTATTATTATTATTATTATTATTACTTGCTAAGATGCAACCCTAGTTGGAAAAGCAGGGTGCTATAAGCCCAGGGGCTCCAACAGGTAAAATATCCCTGCGAGGAAAGGAAACAAGGAAAAATGAAATATTTTAAGAACAGTAAGATCAAAATTATACAGCATGAATACAGATCACATATTTTGACATATTTTTTCATTAAATAAATTTTGGGTTTGTTGAACTCCAAAGCGGCAAATCGCATGAATGTAACTTTTTTTTTCTTTTATTTTTTTTTTTTCGCGCGCGCGGTGGATAAACTTGTTTGTAATTATTCATCGGAGCAAGGTGGAAATATGGACCCGTGTTTTTTAATAGATTCATGCACTCGTTCTGAATGGACTGTTGTTGTTGTTGTTGATGTTTTATTTGAGGATTGAATTCATCAATTTATTCCCCCTTTGGGTCTCGTTAGAAATATTTCGAAGGGAATCTATTCGGCCTAAAAGCCTTAAAGGCCGCAAGCAAGACAATGGCCTGGATACTGACCACATATACATTTGATCAGCTCCCAGGCGGCTTCTCCACCCAAGCTAGGACCAGAGAGGGCCAGGCAATGGCTGCTAAGGACTCGGCAGATAGACCTTTAGGCTCTCCTAAACAAGCCATCCATAGCTCACAAGGATGGTGAGGTTGCAGCAACCAAAGCGGGACTCGAACCCCAGCCTGGGGATCTCCAGGCAATGACATTACCAATATGCCACCACAACCCTAATGCTGATTCCCCTATGGTAAAAAGCAGCTCTTTAAAGAGAAGAGCACTCCAAAATCGAACTATTGTTCTTTAGTCTTGGCCAGAGCCATAGTCTCTGTACCATGGTCTTCCACTGTCTTGGGGTAGAGTTCTCTTGCTTGAGGGCACACTCGGGTTCACTATTCTATCTTATTTCTCTTTCCTTTTTTCATAAGTTTTTATAGTTTTTATAGAAAATATTTATTTTAATGTTGTTACTGTTCTTAAAATATTTTATTTTTCTTTATTTCTTTTCCTCACTGGGGTATTTGCCCAGCTTCTCCAACTAAGGTTGTAGCTTAGCAGGTAATAATAAGAATAATAATAGAATAGTGAGAGTAATAAAAATAATCATAATAATATCTATTGTTCTTGCTTCTCTTGTATTTTGTTTGTTTCCTAGTTTCCTTTCCTTTCTTACGCCTTCCTGTCCAATGTCATAGGACTCCCCCTCCCCTCCCTCTTCGGCGGTCAGTATTGGGAGAAATAGTTTCCTGTTGCACAAGTCCCTTCGGTGCTTTGGAAAGCAATTCGTGGAATACTTCCTTCAACAAAGCCTCGAGTGTCATTAACACTGTAGTTTGAAAAGTCCTTTGTGTCTCAGAGAAATGGCTGACTGTAAAGAATTTTTCCTCCCCTGAGACAAATGGTTATCATTGCAATTCTTTATTGATGATTAATGAGTCATTTATTTTCTCTATATTCAATTCTTTTTAGTGAGGCAGATTTGCACCGACTCGCAGGGGTGCCCTTTTAGCTCGGAAAATGTTCCTGATCGCTGATTGCTGGAAAAAATATTTTTAACCAATCAGATAGCAGGAAACTTTTCCGAGCTAAAAGGGCATCGCTGCGAGTCGGTGCAAATGCGCCTCATTAAAAAGAATTGAGTATAGTTCTGCCTGCAGTGTATGTTTGCTAGTGTCAGGGAAAAGTGTCCGGGGGTTATAAGTTTCACTCTCTTTGAACTTTGCTTAGAAACCTTACGATAGTTACATTTATTTTTATATGTATACAGTTTATATATGTCTGTGTAGTGTAAAATCCACAGGAAACAGGAAAGGCAAAGACCAGGTACCTAGCGCTTTCGTGTATTATGTACAGGTACCAGGCGCTTTCGTGTATTACGTACACTTCTTCAGGGTACGTAATACACGAAAGGGCTTGGTACCTGGTCTTTTCCTTTCCCGTTTCCTGTGGATTTTACACTTTAATATCTGTCACAGGCAGTTTTGTGACTGATAAGTAATATGATGGTGTGTAGATACAGTACTTGTGTATAATTGTTTAATTTATTTACATGTTTATGTATATATCGTTATGTGTGTGATATGTCAGTTATCCCTTTCTCTATTTGATCGTTAGTTTTTATCACTAATTATAATTATTAGATGATTGTCGTTATTAGAAGTACTGCTATTGATGTCCTTTATGCGATGGTAAATGTTTTATGTTTGTTTGCGGTTTTTATTCAAGTTTCTGTTTGATTTTTAAAAAATTAAACTCCCATCTTTTAATGGATTTTCCAATATATTTTTGGTCCCAAAAGATTCAGTATTTTTCATTTTGTCCCCATAGTAAAACTTTCTAAGCCTTAGTAATTGTCTAATACCTCTCTTGTAGTTTATATATTTATTTCCTTGTTTCCTCTCCTCGCTGTGCTACTTTTCCGTGTTAGAACCGGTGGGCTTAGAACATTCGGCTTTTCCTACTAGGGTTGTAGCTTAGCCTATAATGATAATAGATAAATAAATAATCATTCCTATGTACATGATTTTACAGTAATCTGTAATTTAATATACTCGCAAATGATCAAATTTTCAATATCCATGACGTACAATTTTTATATTCACAAGGTAATTTTTTCTAATTCCCATGATCTATAATTTTTATACTCGTAATCTATACTCGCAAGTTATAACGTTTTTTAAGTTCCCATGACCTATAACTTTTATACTCGCAAGTTATAATTTTTTTTTTAAGTTCTGACTTATAATTTCTTCACTTACAAGTTAAAGATTCTTTAAATTTCCATGACTTATGATTTTTATACTCGCAAGGTATAGAATTTTTAAATTCCCATGACCTATAATTTTTACACTTGTAAGTTAAAAATTCTTCAAGTTCCCATGACTTATAATTTTTATACCTGCAAGTTATGACATTTTAAAAATTCCCATGACCTATAATTTTTATACTCGCAAGTAATAGCATTTTTAATTCCCATGACCTATAAAATTTATTCTCGCAAGTTATAAAATTTTAAAATTCCCATGCCCTATAATTTTCATACTCGCAAGTTATAACACTTTTAAAATTTCCATGACCTATAATTTTCATACTCGCAAGTTATAACACTTTTAAAATTCCCATGACCAATAATTTTTATGCTCGCAAGTTAAAACACTTAAAATTCCCATGACCTACAACTTTTATACTCGCAAGTTATAACACTTTTAAAATTCCCATGTGCTATAATTTTTATGCTCGCAAGTTAAAACACTTTTAAAATTCCCATGACCTATAACTTTTATACTCGTAAGTTATAACACTTTTAAAATTCCCATGACCTATAATTTTTATGCTCGCAAGTTAAAACACTTTTAAAATTCCCATGACCTATAACTTTTATACTCGCAAGTTGTAACACTTTTAAAATTCCCATGTGCTATAATTTTTATACTCGCAAGTTATAAGACTTTTAAAACTCCCATGACCTATAATTTTTATACTCGCAAGTTGTAGCATTTTTAAATTTCCCTGACCTATAACTTTTATACTCGCAAGTTATAAAATTTTAAAATTCCCATGCCCTATAATTTTTATTCTCGCAATTATAGAATTTCCAGAATCGTAGACCTATAATTTTTATACTCGCAACTTATGAAATTTTAATAGTAGACCTATAATTTTTATACTAGCAAGTTATAAAATTTTAAACTCCCATTATTAAAAAACTCGACTAGATTTAAACTCTGCCAATTTTTTAACCTTTTGCCCATTGCAGTTTTCTTCCTGGAAGAAAAGATTTGATACTGCAGAAAATTCAGCAGATAATTGCACATTTAATTGCGTTTTCCCAGAAGAAGGGGAGACAATGTTTATAACTCATTTTCAGTCACGTTTCCTTATCTGATAAAGATTTGATTTGTCGATATGAAAAGATTCCGACAGTTTAGTTTTTTTACTTAAAATGTCAGTACGTAATGTTTTATGCATACACACAGACACACAAACACACACACACTCAACAACAACAACAACAAATGCTGCCTTTTCTATTCCACTACAGGACAAAGGCCTCGGATATGTCCTTATCCATGTCTGGGGTTTGGCCAGTTTTCATCACCACGCTGGCCAACTGCGGATTGGTGATGTTGAGAGACTTGTGTCTAATCGCTCATAGTAAACAAACCTAGTATGGGTGGCCCTGATTAGTAGAGCTTTACTGATCGTTGCGATACGGAAACCCTTTTACCACGTTAAGGTATCGCACTCAGAAAGGGATATATACATAAATTATATATATATATATATATATATATATATATATATATATATATATATATATATATATATATATATATATATATATATATATATGAGTGTGTGTGTATGTTTATATGGGTATGGGTATGTATAAGCCTTTATATAGCAATAAGAATTGCATATATACCCAAATATGTAAGGCACTTGTTTGGAGAAAGATAGATATTTAATTATATTTATAAGATGCTACATTACGGTTTATAATGCCATTTGATAAAAGACAAAATACTCTAACCATTCCAGAGAGAGAGAGAGAGAGAGAGAGAGAGAGAGAGAGAGAGAGAGAGAGAGAGAGAGAGAGAGAGATACAAAAGTTGGATTGGCGGACATCCATCTTCCTTGAAAGGGTACTGTTGGGGCTTATATATCTCGAAACAGACACCTTTTCTGCCTCGTAAATTAAGGAGGGGCTTCGGCGTGGGCACCTTACCCAGTACCCACGAGGAAGGCGGGGAAGGGAGGTGTTATTCCGGCAGAACCCTTTTGCCGACGGCGCGTCAGTCGTAAGCGTGCCGTACCCGCGCCGTAACTTCGTCGTAACCTCGTCGTAACATAGTCGTAACTTGCCAAATTTGGTTGATAGTTGCAACTATGGAGATATCCGACCTGCCATTTTTTTCCCTTGGACTTTTGTTGGCTCTTACAACGCCTTGTAAAGGACAATTGGGGACTGTCGGCATTACAGTTTATTTTGGTGCCATGCCAAATTGGGAGGAGTGTGGGGGGTGGGGGGTGGGGGTGGGGGGTTTAGGACAGGGATGATGGCACTCTTTTGTGATTGTGACGTCTAGTGACTGTAGTATACATTCATGCTGGTTTTCTTGAGAGGTAAGGTGAGGGGAGAAGGGCAGAATTTATGGGGTAGGCAGAAATTTTTGGGGGGTAGGCTGAATTTTTTTTGGGGGGGGTAGGCAGAACTTTTTTTTTGCGGTAGGCAGAACTCTTTTTGGAGTAAGCAAAACTTTTTCTTTGGGTAGGCAGAACTTTTTTGTGGCTGGCATATTTTTTTTGGTAGTTGGCATAATATTTTTTGGGGTAGGCAGAATTTTTTGGGGGTAGGCAGAACTTTTTTGTGGTTGGCAGAACTTTTTTATGGTTAGCAGAACTTATTTTGGGGTAGACAGAACTTTTTGTGGTTGGCAGAACTCTTTTATGGTTGGCAGAACTTTTCGGGGGGGGGACAGAACTTTTTTATGGTTGGCAGACTTATTTCGGGGTAGGCAGAACTTTTTTGGGGGGTTGCCAGAACTTCTATTATGGTTGATAGAACTTTTTTTTTTTCAGATGGTAGAGTTAGGTTCTTAGTATTAAGATGAGACATAATAAAACGATGATGTGCACGTGGACGATGAGTGAATATTTGCTCTCTCTCTCTCTCTCTCTCTCTCTCTCTCTCTCTCTCTCTCTCTCTCTCTCTCTCTCTCTCTCTCTCTCTCTCATTATCAGCTGATAGTATTAGGTTATTGGTATCAAGGTGAAATTATGTTGTGCTTGTATACGATGGATGGATTAATTGTGTATCTGCTCTCTCTCTCTCTCTCTCTCTCTCTCTCTCTCTCTCTCTCTCTCTCTCTCTCTCTCTCTCTCTCTCTCTCTCCCCTTTTATGGGAATGGTATGACGTCTGTCTTGAAGTTTCCACCAGATTGTATGAGGTGCTTCACCTTCCTTGTCTTCTTTATTTGAGTTTATTTCTTTGTTTTTATTCTTTCATTCATATTTGTTTTTCTATTCTGTTTTTGCAAACTCAACTTTGCTGATCATGGCGATACTCAAACACTCTCTCCACGTTAAGGTATCCGCACTATTATTATTATTATTATTATTATTATTATTATTATTATTATTATTATTTTTATTAGCTAAGCTACAATCCTAGTTGAAAAGCAGGATGCTTTAAGCCAAAGAGCTCCAACAGGGAAGAATAGCCCAGTGAGGAAAGGGAATAAGGAAATAGATAAACTATACGAGAAGTAATGGACAATTAAAAATTAAATGTTTTAAGATCAGTAACAATATAATATATATATATATATATATATATATATATATATATATATATATATATATATATGTGTGTGTGTGTGTGTGTGTGTGTGTGTGTGTGTGTGTGTGTGTGTGTGTATGTATGCATAGTGTGTATACAGTATGTGTGTCAAATTTGTGTGATTGAAATATTGTTTGAAATATGATCAAATTTAACTTTGCCATCGATACCAGCAGATGACGTGTTGTGATACAGAACCGTTGACACAACTTCTGATAATTTCAAATTCGAATATCAATTACATCTTTCGTAATTATCACGGACGTAATTTGAAATGATTGACGTCGTGTTTATTCATATATATGTATTTTTTTTTATTTAAGAATATTGCATCGAACAATTATTGCGTAGACCATCAGAGAAATATTAGATTCGTGATATTATGGTTTGAATTATAGACCAGTGTACGCGGCCCGTCAAAAATGACAGTTAGATAAGTCTTATATTTCTTTCTCTTTATTTTTCTAATTACATTTCTCGGTAATACATTCAATTTCTATTTTCGTCGGCCTCCATAAAAGAAATATGGTCAGGTTCATCATGGTGGGAAATGTTGTCATAACACAAAATTAATTAAAATGTGAAATTGGGGAGAGAGAGAGAGAGAGAGAGAGAGAGAGAGAGAGAGAGAGAGAGAGAGAGAGAGAGAGAGAGAGAGAGAGAGATAGAGAGAATCATTTGCTATGAATGAGAACATCTAAAGTCACAAGCTTGCATTGAGAGAGAGAGAGAGAGAGAGAGAGAGAGAGAGAGAGAGAGAGAGAGAGAGAGAGAGAGAGAGAGAGAGAATCATTTGCCATGAATGAAAACAACATCTAAAGAGAGAGAGAGAGACTGCTGTTTCGCATTATTCCCAATAAACTTCCTTCACTCTTCCTCCCCCCCCCCCGAAATAAAAAAAAAAAATCTCCTTGATTTTGATTCAAGGTATTTGTTCGTTTGTTTGATTCTCGTAGTGACGCATTGCAGTCGAGATTTCCCTTAACACATCGTTCAGCCAAGTCGGTTTTTATTAAGCTTTGACTCTTGTCGAATCGGGAGAAACCACAGAGAGGATGTTGGGGGAAACGGGGGTTGTGTTGGGGAAGGAGTGAGGGAGAGAGGGAGAGATTTCTAAGAGAAAGATTGAGATATGGTTCTCAGAGAAGGATGGTGAGAAAGAGGGGTGGTTTTCAAAGAAGGATGGAGGGAGAGAGTACACAAAGAAGGAGGGAGAGAGTACACAAAGAAGGAGGGAGAGGTTTCTCAGAGAAGGATTTAGATAATTTTCTAAGGATGGTGGTGAGAAAGAGGGAGATAGAGAGTTCTCAAAGAAGGATGGAGGGAGAGAGTACACAAAGATCGATTTCTCAGAGAAGTATTGAGATTGTTTTCTAAGGATGATGGTGAGAAAGAGGGAGATAGAAAGGTCTCAAAGAAGAGTGGTGAAAAATAGGGAGAGAGAGAGTTCTTGAAGAAGAGAAAGAGAGAGAGTTATCAAAGATGGAAAAGGATGGAAAGAAAGAGGGAGGGAGAGAGTTCTAAAAGAAGGATGGAGAGTAAGAGAGATTTCTCAAAAAAGGAAAGAGAGTTTATAGAATCATGGAGAGAAAAAGAGAGGAAGAGAGTCTTTAAAGAAGGGTGGGGAGAAAGAGCAGAAGAGAGTTCTCTAAGAAGGATGGAGAAAATGAGAGCAGGGGAGAGTTCTCAAAGAAGCATTGAGAGAAAGAAAGAGGGAGAGAGATCTGAAAGGAGGGAGAGAGAGAGAGCAGGAGAGGGTTCTCAAAGAATGATAGAGAGAAAGAAAGAAGGACGGAGAGAAAGAGAGTGAGAAAGAGTTCCCAAAGAAGAATGAAGAGAAAGAGAGAGGTAGAGAGTTCCCAAAGAAAGATGAAGAGAGACGGAGAGAGTTCTTAAAGAAGTATGAAGAGAAAGAGGGAGGGAGAAAGTTCTTAAAGAAGTATGAAGAGAAAGAGGGAGGGAGAAAGTTCTTAAAGAAGTATGAAGAGAAAGAGAGAAGGGGGAGATTTCTCAAAGAAGTATGGAGATACAGAGAGAAGGAGCGAGTTCTTAAAGAACGTGGAAAACACCACAACAGGAATGCGGAAGTCAACCGAGTAAAAAAGAAAAAATAGAAAAAGAGAACTAAAAAGGAGATCTGAAGATACTGGGAAATATGATAAAATCGGACGTTCGAAGTACCAGCAGATGTAGCTCTCATGTCGACAAACTGCTGCCTTGTCGAGATTTTGTTACGATACCGCATGGAAAAAGTGACCGAGATGTGTGTGTATTCGTTCGTGCGTTTGGCCACGTCTGTCGATTTTTAGATAGAGAATATATATGTATGTATTCATGGTCTTCCACTATCTTTGGGGGGTAGGGTTCTCTTGTTTGAGGGTACATTTAGGCACACTATTCTATGTTTACTTATTTCCTTTCCTCACTGGGGTGTTTTCCCTGTTTTGGAGCCTTTGGGCTTATAGCATCCTGCTTTTCAAATTAAGGTTATAGCTAAGGTAATAATAATAATAATAATAATAATAATAATAATAATAATAATCGGTTAATGCTTTTTTGAGTATTATTACTGTGGGGACCATAAAAGGAACTGCTGATATAGGCCTAGGCTGAAAATTTTAGGGTAAGAAAAAAATCCAGGGAAATAGCCCAGTGAAGAAAGGAAATAAGGAAATGAATAGACTACAGGAAAAGCACCGAATAATAATGAATATAAAACATCTTGAGATGGGTAACAATATTAGAATAGATTTGTCATATATAAACTATGAAGAAACTTATGTCAGCCGGTTTAATATTTAAAAAATTCGATACGTAGCATTTTGTATATCAACCCGTCGATGAGATGTTCGCAATTATTTCTCTTTTTTGTTATATAAAGATTTTTTTATATTTATAAAGAAGTTGCAATTATGAAGTAAATTTATATATATATATATATATATATATATATATATATATATATATATATATATATATATATATATATATATATAAAGACTTTTTACATTTATAAAGAAGTTCCAATCATGAAGTAAATTTTTCTTTTTTATATAAAGAATGTTTTTTATATTTTTCTTTTTTTTGTTATATAAAGACTTTTTTTAATATTTATAAAGAAGTTGTAATTATGAAAGTCTTCTGAATAATGAATTATCGTGTGAATAATGAATAAGGCAGTTATTTTTTTTTATTCATACTTCATATATATAAAAAGACCCCACGTCCAGTAATTCCATATCCTGGAACGAATGATGGCAGCGAAGATAATAGCAAAATTGGACGGACCAGTTTAGTGTGCTTCCATAATTTCCGATTCTGCATTATTCATGGAATGACATCCGTAAACATCCATTTACTCGGCTGCCCGTTGAGTTCCGGTGCGATCTAGGTTTTTTTTTTTTTTTTTTTTTTTTTTTTTTTCTTGGGGGGTTTGTTTGCAACTTTTTTTCTTTTTATTTTACAAGACAATTCTGAAAGTTTTTTTTTTTGACTGTTTACAAGACAATTCTGTAAGTTTTTTTTTTTTGACTGATTACAAGAAAGTTCTGAAAGTTTTTTTTTTTTTGACTGTTTACAAGACAATTCTGTAAGTTTTTTTTTTTTTTGACTGATTACAAGAAAGTACTGAATTTTTTTTTTTTTTTTTTGACTGTTTACAAGACAATTCTGTAAGTTTTTTTTTTTTGACTGATTACAAGAAAGTTCTGAAAGGTTTTTTTTTGACTGTTTACAAGACAATTCTGTAATTTTTTTTTTTTTGACTGATTACAAGAAAGTTCTGAAAGTGTTTTTTTTTTTTTTGACTGTTTACAAGACAATTCTGTAAGTTTTTTTTTTGACTGATTACAAGAAAGTTCTGAAAGTTTTTTTTTTTGACTGTTTACAAGACAATTCTGTAAGTTTTTTTTTTTTTGACTGATTACAAGAAAGTTCTGAAAGTTTTTTTTTTTTTTTTTACTTTGTTTACAAGACAAATCTGTAATTTTTTTAGGCTGTGTACAAGACAATTGTGAATAATTTATTTATAACTGTACAAAACAATTCTTTTCTTTCTTTTTTTTTTTTTTTTACTGTTTACAAGACAATTCTGAAAGTTTTTCCGTTTAAACTGTCTGTTTACAAGAAAATTCTGAAAGTTTATCCATAGATTCCAAGGAAATTGTTTATTAGGTTTTGAAATGATTCTAAACTCGGAGAGGAAATCGTAAAAGTATTTCTGTTGTAACCAATGTATTCGTTTTTCAAGTTTCTGAACGTTACTAATATGATTGTAGCTTTTTTTTTCTTTTCTTTTGTGCAAGGTTTATTTAATTTATTAATATAAGGTTTAAAGGTTGCTCATGAATGTCAGAAGCAAGGGATAGGACAATGCCCGAGACACTGACCACGCAAAGACTTAAGCATGCTCCAAAATCTAACCATTGTTTTCTAGTCTTGGGTAGTGCCATAGCCTCTGTACCATATTCTTCCACTGTCTTGTGTTAGAGTTGTCCTACTTGAGGGTATACTCAGACACACTATTCTATCTGTTTCCATATTTCCATTCTTCACTGAACTATTTTTCCTATTGGAGCCCTTGGGCTTATAGCATCTTGCTTTTCTAACTAGGGTTCGACCTTGGTAAGTAAGTAAGAAAGCAATAATAATAATAATAATAATAATAATAATAATAATAATAATAATAATAATTATCAGCCCCCAATCTAGGGAGGGCCAGGCAATGGCTGCAGATAACTCCCCCAACCACAGACTACCAGTAACTATCGAGTTTGAAATGGTCTCGAACTCCCGTCTAACATATTGGACGGCAGGGACGTTTCCTCTTTTGTTATATAATTGAATGCTGTGTAGGTGTAGCTTATATTGATGTTTGACATTTGGTAATGATAGTGAAAATATCTTACTATAGTTATTATAGTTTTTAATTTATTCCTATGAATGTACATTAATTAATCGTTTTGCTAAACTAAAATCAGCTATTTGCATATAGATAATTGATCTTTTTTCACACACACACACACACACACACACACATATATATATATATATATATATATATATATATATATAACTAATCCTTCTCTATAAGCATAACTATTTCCTTTTCACCATAGCTATCCCCGTTTTCCAAATAGATGAAAGAAACGAAAACTTGAAGATTTCTCAGATTTCACTGTCAGTTACGTCCAGTTTCCTCTGCACCTTAAGTAAAACTTCTTTTATTTACCCTGTCGTACGTCACTTCCGAACGTGTGTCGTCGTCTGCCAGCCGCCAGTGAAGTTTAGGAAGCCGTTCTTGTCTCTCTTGTTTGCTGTTCTTTTACTTTATTACTCCTTTTTTTCCCTCCATTTTGAAGTTTTCTTAACAGTCGTCAGCACGCCAGGCAAAGTGGCCACCCAGGAAATTAGAAAGTAAAGGAAATTAAAAAGTTAAGGGGAAAGGAAAGCCGAAAAAAAATAACGGCCATTTCGCCGCTTTGTGTCTCACGCAAGCAACACCAACCGTTTATTGCTGGCCCTTGATGGGCGTCGAACGGGCCCTTTCAGCTTCAGCTCGATGCAAATTGAATTATGGCAGCGATACTGGACGGGTTGGGGTGTAGGGGTGGGTGGGGGAGTCTGGTAGGTAGGGGTGGGGGGTTGTACGGTTGTCTGCAATACTTCTCCTCGTCCTGCCATCTCCCTCTCTCAGTCAAGTATCACTCGCTTTCTGCATAGCTTTCCCTTCCTCTCATCATCCCCTTCCCAGTTCTTCATATATACCCTTCCTCCCCTACCCTCTACTCTTCCCCCTGCCCTTCCTTTACCTCGGTAACATTGCGTTAATTAATATCATCCTGCCCCTATCATATGGGGATGGCACGGGATTCTTGCAGACTTTGCCAGAAAGAAGACATAGTGCTTTTTTTCTTTTTCATATATACATATATTATATATTCGTTTATGTGTGTGTTTGCCTATGTATATAATATATACTTGAAGCCTGGGTAGGGCTGAGGTTTTCAGGCCTTTTTTAAGTTGAAATGTCCTCTGTATTACAGAGGTTTAGGGTTTATCACTATTAAATTAGTGATTAAAGGTAAAAGATAAAGGTGTCTGGTTTCAGTATCATCAGAATAGATGCTCACCAGAACGTCAGCCAGCCAAGTCTTACCCTCCAAAAGGTGTCTAGTTTCAGTTTCAGTATCTTCAGAATAGATGCTCACCAGAACGTCTGCAGAGCAATCCCTAAACCCCCCCCCCCCTCTAAAAAAAAGGTTTCTGTTTTCAGTTTCATTATCATTAGAATAGATGCTCACCAGAACGTCAGCCGAGCAATTCCTATCCCCCACTTTGGTGCTTAAACACAGCAGTGACCTCCCCGGTAAATAGCTAAAAGTCCCGTTCCTGGACTGGGATTGATCTGCAGCCATACGAATGCTAGACGAACACGTTACCAGTATACTAGCCAGGAGGCTAGTATAGATTTCTTTACTGATGCTTGTTTAAAGGTTTAAAGGTCACTCAAGAATGACAGGGCCAAGGGACAGTGACATTGCCCTATTGAGCAGGACAATGCCCTAGAGACTAACCATATATACACATGCTCAGGACCCAAGGTAGTACCAAGGAGGGCCAGACAATGGCTGCTGGTGACTCAGCAGATAGACATATAGGCTCCCCCAAGCCTCCCATCTTTAGCACACAAGGATAGGTGAGGTTGTAGCCATCAAATCAACTAACGAGTTTGAGCGGGACTCGAACCACAGTCTTTCGTTCGCCAGTCATGGACGTTACCACATCGGCCACCACAACCGTTGTGCTATATTTTTTCCCATCCCTTCAGTAAACAATGTAAATCCTCGTTAGTCCGAGCTTGGCATTCCGAAAGCTTCCATGAGATGCGTTGGTTAATTCACTGAAAGATTGATTATTCCACTCCAATTGCCCTGACGACGATTATGTAAACCAATAATGATTTTACCTGCATTTGATGACTTGGTCTTGAGATATTACTAGGAATGGGGAACCCCCTTTTTATAAGTTCTAGGAAATGAAAATTAAAATGCTTGGTTCAAGCTCGGTTGTCATAAGAAAAAAAAATCATAGAAAGATTGGCTTAGGACATAAGGTATTGAAGGCAAATTTGTTTATTGAAAATATTCTGTAAAGGACAGAAATTTCTTTTATTTATATTCAAGTTTTATCTTCATATTTATGTGAGAGAGAGAGAGAGAGAGAGAGAGAGAGAGAGAGAGAGAGAGAGAGAGAGAGAGAGAAGTTGGGCCCAATATCAACTTTGGTTACTTTGGAGATTAATTCGTTCTCACATCTCGTAAAGTTTAATTTTTTTTTCTTCTAATTTTTTTTTTCTTCTTCCCACCGTTATCCTTACATAAAGGGGTCGGTTGCCTGATGCGACCTCTCTAATGTCTTCTATCAAAGGCATCCTCTTCCACCAAATCGTTTCTCTCCATATCATCCTTCACCAAGTTTTATAACATTTTCAGTGGAAGAACATCACAAAAATTCAAACAGATTAATTCGATATTAGAGTGGCTTAAACCGGTTCTGTTAACAGAGAGGTGTAGAGCGTGATAAGCAATAAAGAGAAAATACTATTACAATGTACGACTGTGTGAAACACATGCAGTATACTATCAAAACGTAACCTTCGCAACAAACTTGGCGAATGTAATTATAGTTCATGATCCAGTACTTCATAGTCTGGAGTATCCTACCCCGTTTTCCTCATCACTTCCAAAATCTAATCAAATTGTCCTTGGATCATTTCCAATCATCCCACCAAATTTTATGAGATTCGGTCAAATAGTGTTTGAGTTATGCGAATCACAAACTCACAGACAGACAGACATACAAATACACGTCTATCAAAACATAACCTTTGCAACGAACTTGGCAAAGGTAATGATATATACCCCATGATCCAGCTCTCCATAGTCTGTTTTTTACCTACGAATTTTGCTCTCCTGTACTGGACGTCTTCCTCTAGTGGGCCCTTCCCCTTTAACCATCGTGCCAGCGATCAGGTTTTGATTGGAATACCAGTACACAGTGCGGGCCCCACAAGCCCCTGCTGACAATGCCAGTGAGATATTCCATCTGACCGGCAGTGAATCGGAATGTATAATAGCATCGGATTGATCGTTCATTCGCTGATATGAATGGATACAGCAGCCTTCAGGAAATGTATAATGTATAGAGGGTGAATATTCACTGCCGAATGCATAATGTATCGGAAGGCATATATACATCGCTCGTCGATTGGAATCATTTTATTTTTTTATTTTTGTTGTCGTTGTTGTTGATGTTGATGTAGTTATTTACTGTTCTCTTTGTTATTGTTGATACGGTAGAAGGGCCAGTTACTGACCTAGCTGCTTATGCATTAGCGCTGTCGATTGGCGAAGGATTTATTGCACATTATTCGATGAATTTTGATGTTTGCCGACATGGCATGCTGCGATTGCGTCATCTTGCCCTTGACATTGGTTGTCATTTGCAATGTTATTGGCTTCTCCCTCCCTCCGGTAGATTTGTTCGGGATTGTGGATAGATTCATAACTCTCTCTCTCTCTCTCTCTCTCTCTCTCTCTCTCTCTCTCTCTCTCTCTCTCTCTCTCTCTCTCTCTCTCTCTCTCTCAGTGATTGTGGCTAAAGTCGTAACTGACTTATATTTGAATATTCAAGATTTTTTTCCTTAGGAATTTTTTATTCTCTCTCTCTCTCTCTCTCTCTCTCTCTGACTGTGCATGTCATATTGACTGATATTTCAACATTCATGTTTTTTTATAGGGAACTTTTGACTCTCTCTCTCTCTCTCTCTCTCTCTCTCTCTCCTCTCTCTCTCTCTCCTCTCTCTCTCTCTCTCTCTCTCTCATTGTTGCTAAATTCATAAATGACTAATATTTTAACATTCTAGTCTTATATATAAGGAATTTTTTATACTCTCTCTCTCTCTCCTCTCTCTCTCTCTCTCTCTCTCTCTCTCTCTCTCTCTCTCTCTCTCTCTCTCTCTCCCCTTCCCTCATTTACATATAATTGAGACCCAAATTCCAGTTTCCCCAACGTGCTTAGAGACCTATCTATCCTTGTTACAACCCCCCCCCCCCCTTCCTTTCCCCTACCTTTCTAGGTTGCCCTAAAGGCCTTGATTGGTGGTTAATGTGGCCGAGGGAGGGGGAGGGGCAAAAAAGGGGAAGGGCAATTTCATAGGGAGAATGGAAAAGGGAGACAGAGAAGAATGAGGAAAATAAAAAGAATCAAGATGAATGGATAATTCGTAAGACTGAGGATGGGATGAATCCTATAGATTTCATTTAATATATATAAAGTAAAGGAATAAAGCCTCTTATTATAAGACAAGTGAAATAAATCATTAAGATAATTGAAAAAAATAATGAAATGAAATAAATCAGCAATGAAAGGTGTAAGACAATTGAAATAAAAGAGATTATTAAGGAATTAGAAAGACAATTGAATAAATCTTTAAAGTAATTGAAAGAAAATTAATGAAATAAAATAGATCAGTAATGGAAGGAGAAAGACAATTGAAATAAATCATTATAATGATTAAAAAAAGAATTAATGAAATTAAAATAGATTAGTAATGAAAGGATAAAGACAATTGACATAATCAATTGAAATAATTGAAACAAATTAATGAAATGAAATAAACCAGTAATGAAAAGAGAAAGATATTTGGATTAAACAATTTGAGAGGATGCCAGTTACTGTAAAGTATGCTAAAATAAAAGAAAGGAGTGAATATTTAGTGATCTTCTTTTGTAGTCAGTATCTAGTGATCTTGTTTTGAAGTCAATATCTAGTGATCTAAATTTGGAGTGTATATCTAGTGATCTTATTTTGGAGTGAATATCTAGTGATCTTGTTTTGGAGTGAATATCTAGTGATCTTGTTTTGGAGTGAATATCTAATGATCTTGTTTTGGAGTGAATATCTAGTGATCTTGTTTTGGAGTGAATATCTAGTGATCTTATTTTGGAGTGAATATCTAGTGATCTTGTTTTGGAGTGAATATCTAGTGATCTTATTTTGGAGTGAATATCTAGTGATCTTGTTTTGGAGTGATATCTAGTGATCTTGTTTTGGAGTGAATATCTAGTGATCTTATTTTGGAGTGAATATCTAT
>NC_090746.1:99691699-99706699 GCF_036898095.1 Palaemon carinicauda
CTACTAGCTCTTATAAATTGCTACACAAAAATTACTCTCCTTCCTCTATAATCACTCATGGATCTCCCCTTTTTTGAAGCATACATCAGCCCCATTCAATTCCAGCGCCAGTTAATACACCATCGCCCCTTACAAACTTCAAACAATTTCTATTAGTCCATCCCATAACTAATATTCCGCCAATTTTCCCTCGAACTTCCATTTATTCCCACGCTATTATTCTGCCAATCACTGTCGAACCTTTACGCAGAGGAAAAAAAAAATGCCCTCATAACAAATTCTCCTGGATTTCTTCCGCCAAATTTAAGAGAATTTCCTCCCCCCTCTAAATATAAGCTGTATTGACTATCCTGAGTCATTTCAATTCTACATGCGAGTTTTTTTCTTATTCATGCGACGATTTCCTGTTTTTTTTTTCTCTCTCTTCTATGAAACATAAGGATAAATTTTATCTTTCTTAGGATACATAATTATATATACTCACACAAACATATATATATATATATATATATATATATATATATATATATAAATTATATATAGATAGATAGATATATATATTTTTTTTCCCTGTTGGACCCTTGGGCTTTTAGCATCTTGCTTTTCCAACTAGGGTTGTAGCTTAGCTTGTAATAATAATAATAATAATAATAATAATATATATATATATACATATATATACATATAATATATATATATATATATATATATATATATATATATAATATATATATATATATATATATAATATATATATATATATATATATATATATATATATATACATATATATAATCTACATACATACAAACATACACACACACACACACACACTTAGTATGGATGGCCCTGACTAATACAGCTTTGGCGCCACACAAATCCTTTAACCAATCACCCATTACATTTACACATTGCAATCCATAAGTGCAATAGTGTAAACAAATAATGATTACCCTGATTATTAATAACATCTATATTGCATTCAATATCAAATAATCTAAAAATTAACGAATTATCTTACTGTTTTCATCCAAAATGTACAATATTCTTGAAAAACATTTTATTAAATTATATATGACATATAATCTAGAAAAAAGCCCGTAGCATTAAAAACCTTATTTCTATCTATATCACACATTCAATAGTTTAAATCAAATAATTACTCATTATAATGTCTATTAATATCAAAATAACATTTTATTGAATTTATGTGACAAATAATCTAAAAAAAAGTATAATTAACAATCTTGTTTCAATCAACATCCTAAATTCAATAGTTTACAACTAGACCGATCAGTCTAATTATTATTAACAATCACAGACACAGCAAAATCTCCATAGAAAAAAAAAGATCAAAATCTGACCCAATCCCTTTTCCAAGGGACCAAACCCATTGGTATTTCATCTAACAATTCTTGCTTTCTCTTTGAAGCAGTTCGCGAACTTTGCCTCTGACGAATGACCTACCACAGTCAATGGTACCATGAGAGAGAAGACAGGAATAACATATCCTTTTTTTCAGATCATGCTGCCTCCCATACTCCACTCATCCAAACCCCGCCCCTCAACCAGATCAGGGTTGCCAGTTTTTCTGAATGAGAAAAGGCCAGCCAATTAGTAGAAAAGGCCAAATGTATAGTATTTAAGGCCCACCTTTCCTTTCATGATAATACTAAAGGCCTAGCAATTTAAAATAATAAAAAAAAAATTGAGGTTTTTTGGCCTGAAAAAAAAAAGCCAACCCATTACTATAAAAGGCCAAATATATAGTATTTAAGGCCCACCTTTTCTTTCATGATAATACTAAAGGCCTAGCAATTTTTAAAACAAAACCAAATTAGAGGTATTTTTTGCCTGAAAAAAAAGCCCACCCATTAGTATAAAAGGCCAAATATATAGTATTTAAGGCCCATTTTTTCTTTCAGGATATTACTGAAGGCCAAGCAATTTAAAAAAAAGGCCAAATCTGAGGTATTTTGACCTGGAAAAAGCCACCCCATTAGTAAAAAAGGTCAAATATATAGTATTTCTTTCATGATATTACTGCAGACCAAGCAATTTAAAAAAAAGGCCAAATCTGAGGTATTTTGACCTGGAAAAAGCCACCCCATTAGTAAAAAAGGTCAAATATATAGTATTTCTTTCATGATATTACTGCAGACCAAGCAATTTAAAAAAAAAAGCCAAATTTCAGGTTTTTTGGCCTGAAAAAAAAAATGTCAAATATATAGTATTTGAGGCCCACCTTTTCTTTTATGATATTACTTAAGGCCAAACAATTAAAAAAAGACCAAATTTGCTGGTTTGGGTTTTTTTAGCCGCCTGAGAAAAGGCCAAATTTGAGGGTTTGGGTTTTCGGGGGGGGGGGGGGTGAAAAAAAGGCCAACCTGGCAACGATGCGGCAGAGAATCCTTTCCTTCAAACAGAGCCGCAAGCGAATCCTAAACAACTCGGCCCACATCAATCTCCCGAGGAAGGAAAAGATCGGAGTCGTGTAAAACGGCTTGATGGATGCGAAGGCTCCACCGGAACCGACTGATATTTACGACCACCGACGACCGTGAGTGGACGGTGGCTATCGCTCTGGGGCCGTAAGAGAGAGAGAGAGAGAGAGAGAGAGAGAGAGAGAGAGAGAGAGAGAGAGAGTTTGTTATATTTTTTGGCCTTTACTGAAGTGGTGTCATGGTCTTTTTAAATCTTAATACACACATATATATATATATGTATACATATAATTGTATATATATATATATATATATATATGTATATATATATATATATAATATATATATATATATATATATATATATATATACACACATATATAAATATATATATATATATATATATATATATATATATATATATATATATATATATGTATATATATATAAATATATATATATATATATATATATATATATATATATATATATATATATATGTATATATATATGTATATATAAATATAAATATATATATATAAATATATATATATATATATATATATATATATATTAGTTGTTAAGCTACAACCCTAGTTGGAAAAGCAGGATGCTATAAACCCAAGGGCTCCAACAGGGAAAATAGCCCAGCGAGGAAAGTATTATATGCGAGTGTATGAAATTGGGTGTATATATGAGACGGATTTGCGAATATCTTACCATCTTCAACCCCCCCCTACCCGCTCTCTCTCTCTCTCTCTCTCTCTCTCTCTCTCTCTCTCTCTCTCTCTCTCTCTCTCTCTCTCTCTCTAAATCTATTAAAAAAAGTTTATGTACTTTGCTGCTATCATATCATGTAATTATCCGAAAAGAAAAAAAAAGAATTACCTCGGATACTGTCTGGTATACAAGATCAAAGAAGTTACCTCAACCTTATTTCCGAGGCCGTAAGTGGATGAAGGGTTAAGCTAATTTAACCTGGTAAAACTTTTATTATAAACAGCTCCTTTATGAGTGGCTTTCTCGACTCTGAAATTAGTGTGTTTTTCTTGTGTGGGGCATAGAATAGCAGGCGCTGACGGTAAGTAGAAAATATTGTTCCACTATTATTATCATTATTATTATTATTATTATTATCATTATTATTACTAGCTAAGCTACAACACAAGTTGGAAAAACAAGATGCTATAAGCCCAAGGGCTCCAACAGGGACAAATAGCCCAGCGAGGAAAGGAAATTATTATTATTATTATTATTATTATTATTATTATTATTATTATTACTAGCTAAGCTACAACACAAGTTGGAAAAACATGATACTATAAGCCCAAGTGCCCTAACAGGGAAAAATAGCCCAGCGAGGAAAGGGAAATATTATTATTATTATTACTATCTAAACTACAACACTAGTTGGAAAAGAAAGATACTATAAGCCCAAGGGCTCCAAAAGGGAAAAACAGCCCAGTGAGGAAAGAAAATAAGGAAATACATAAATTACAAGAGAAGTATTATCATTATCATTATTATTATCATTATTAGTATCCTTATTTTCATTATTATTATCATTATTACTATTACTAAGCTACAACCCTATTTGGAAAAGCAATATGCTTTAAGACCAAGGGCTCCAAAAGGAAAATTAACCCAGTGAGGAAAGGAAATAAGGAAATAAATAAACGATATAAGAAGTATTGAACTATTAAAATAAAATATTTTAAAACCACTAACAACATATCTGAACTACCGGATAAAAAAAATCTTCACTGACTTGATCTCTCTAAAATATTCTCCTAATATTAGTATTTTACTTAAAAGCTATTAAAAATCCGTAATTTCAAAAATTCTAAAAGAAAATATAAATTTTTATCAGACCCTTTTCAATGTTACTTTGCTTTTAAATAGCATAGCATATCTCAACAATTAAATAAAAGTCTTTAATGACTCAATATCTTTAAATTATTCTTATAATATTAATATTTTACTTAAAATACTGTTTTCCGATTTTTCATCTCCTAAAGATAGTAATTTTTATTACCATGCTAATAAAAAATCAGTAATATCAAAATTTCTAATATTAATATTATACTTAAAACCAATGTTTTCCGAATCTTCCATTACCAGAAACGTTTAATGCCAAAGAGACGACACAAACTCTCACGAAACGTTTAAATCTAACTAGAAATGGTACTTAAAAAGGGTGGAAGCAACACATTTGGACCCAGATGTTGAGAATAAAAGAACCAAACACAGAATGATTAGCTGAATGCAGTGGGGAAAAAAAACCCGCGGAAGAATAAAGAATGGAGAAGAAAATCAACCCTTAGGAGAAGAGGAGAACACTCGGAAAAGGAAAGGGAGCAGATGTTGCCCAGGGTTTATCTGAAAAGCTGACTAACTGATCCTCGTGTCAGAATCCTTTGAGTGTCTTCTTATATAACGAACGAAAATACTTAAGATTTTTTAAGAGACGGAGACCATATAAACATTGGTGCGATTAGGAAATATGTCCTACTATTTTTTTTCTCACACACACACACACACACACACACACACACACACACACACACACACACACACATATATATATATATATATATATATATATATATATATATACACACACACATACACAAATACATCTGTTACATGAAGTGTAAGTGTGATAATTAAGCATCTGAACGTGACTAATTTATTTAAACGACACAATAAGCTTATATACAAACGGTTGAGGATAACAATGGCATAAAACTTTATATCAGTATGAGAGAATTTTCTTATTTCATTCTTTCATATCTTTGGTTTGTCTTGCAAAAGGAATTAAACCAATTCCGAAAAGTAAACGATTCCCAAGGAACTAGAGCCTCGAGGAACAGCTCAGCTCAATTCCTTAAGCCTTTTAATCGCTCCGGCCTTCACTCCAAACCCCTATCCCTCCCCCTCCCTCTCCTCCTCTAAACCCTACACTGCCCTTGCAATCCTCTATTCCACCCAGAGCCAATCCCTCTATTTCCCCCTCCCCAAGGCCAATCCCTATATTCACACCATCCCAAAGTCCATTCCAACTTTACCCATCCCCAGGCTCAATCCCTCTATTCACCCAACATAAGGCCGCTTCCTCTATTTCTCTCGCCTCCACCTCCAGGGACTATCCCTATATACGCCACTCCCCAAGGCCTATTCCTCTATCCCCCTCCGGAGCCAATCCCTCTATTCCCCAAACACAAGGCCTATTCCTCTATTCCCCTCCCCCAAGATCTATCCCTTTATTCTCCTCACCCCAAGGCCAATCCCGCTATCCCTTCCTCCCCAAAGTCCAATCCCCCATTCCCCCTCCCCAGGGGCCAATCCCCACCATCCATCCGTTCACACCCTTTTCTCAAGTCCCTTTCCTGCCGAGAAACGACGGAGGCATCTAGGAAATGCAAATCAAGGCATTTACTATTGGAGGGAGGGAGGGAGATGGGGAGAGAGGTAGGGAGGGAGGGAGGGCTCTTTGTTCCATCCTGATCAATACAGGGAAAGTCAATGGGGGAGGGATAAACGCACGCACGCACGCACACACCCACAACACGTGAGCCGAGGAGTGACATAAATAAACGAGAGACATTTATAAGTTTGCTTTCGTATTGGGGACGCATTTAAGAAATTCTGATGATAATAAATTAATTTGGAAATGAGAATGAAATACTCGATACCTTGCTGGCATTTTAGATCAGGGTGGCCTTATGCCAGCCAAAGAATCTTTACTTGCAAGTAAGATTATATCTCGAAATGCACCTAAAATACTTCCCATACTGTGTGTGTGTATATATATATATATATATATATATATATATATATATATATATATATATATATATATATATATATATATACATAAAACAACAACAAATGCAGCCGTTTCCAGTCCACTGCAGGACAAAAGCCTCATTCATGTCAATACATGTCTGGGGTTTGGCTAGTTTTCATTACCACGGTGGTCAGTGCGGATTGGTGATGATGAGAGATTTTCGTCTCATCGCTCCCTGCAAGCCAACCTAGAATGGGTGGCCCAGAGTAGTACAGCTTTGCTGATCATGACGATACGCAAACCCCTTCACCATATAATATATATATATATATATATATATATATATATATATATATATATATATATATATATATATATATATATATATATATATATATATATAATATAAGTCCCTTTCTGAGTGGGGATACCTTACATGGTGAAGTTTTGCGTATGTCCATGACTGTACTAGTTAAGGTCACCCATGTATATATATATATATATATATATATATATATATATATATATATATATATATATATATATATATATATATATGTGTGTGTGTGTGTATGTGTGTGTGTGTGTTACTTCTATTAACAAGTACATAGCAAAGTCTTCAAATACACATTACTGATAAAAATCCAACATCCAACAATGACGCAAATCCTGAAACACAAAAGGAATCCAGAACATTAACACTGCATTAGTCCCTATGCATCATAACACCAGGCCGACGTTCTTTGAATAACCCTGTCACATCTAAAGATGCAAAGTCCCCCTCTCCCCCCCACCATTGAATGGTTCAAAGAGACACTAGACAACTGAATGGAAAGTGAACGCGATGGCAGAGGAATCAATAATGTCCATATATCCTGGCAAAAACAAAGGAGTAGGATGTCCATCAAAACATATGATGTGCGAACCATGCTTCTTGCATAACGCAATTTTGCTCTGTTCGCTTCCGAAAGCGATTTTGTTGATGTGGCTAAATTATGTAGCTAATAATAATAATAATAATAATAATAATATAAAATAATAATAATAATAATAATACAGGTCAGTAACCGTAATATCACTCCTTAAATGTCAATATATCCGTCTTTAAAACGGTGAATGCCTAGCAACATTTATTCCAGGATTTTTATCGTTTTTACGGCAAATTTTTTAAGTGTAGGAGCGTGCCAAGACTGGCCCCACTCGGCCTAAAGATCGCGATGACAAAACGAGTAGATGACAAAGGATAAGAGAATATAATAATAAACAATTAGGGAAACAGGAGCTGAAATTTATCATATAAATTCTTGTTAACTTACAATAAACTACCCCAGGGAAACAAGGAAATAAATAAACTACAAGAGACGTAATGAACAATCAAAATAAAATATGTTAAGAACTGTAACAACATTAAATTAGATCTTTCATATATAAACTATAACTTAAAAAAAAACAAAGAGAAGGAAAAACAAGATAGAACAGAGTGCCCTAGTGTATCATCAAGCAAGAGAACTCAACCCAAAGACAGTGGAAGACCATGGTACAGAGGCTAGGACACTACCCAAGACTAGAGAACAAAGGTTTGATTTTGGAGTATTCTTCTCGTAGAAGAGCTGCTTACCATTGTACTAGCCAGGAGGCTGGATAGTGTAAGGGAAAATGAAAGATAAAAAGTTTGGAAACGACTGGTCAAGACTATTCCATGATGGTTTAATGAATGGTACCCTAACTCCCCTTCCAATAAATATATATATATATATATATATATATATATATATATATATATATATATAAATATATATATATATATATATATATATATATATATATATATATATATATATACATATATATATAAATATATATATATATATATATATATATATATATATATATATATATATAAAATCTCACAAAGGATAACAAATCCGGATCGTAATGCCATCACGTCAGTCATTCAAATCCAGATCGTAACGCCATCGTGTCAGGTATTAAAATCCAGATTGCAATGCCATCGCATCAGCCATTCAAATCCAGATCGTAACACCATCGTGTCAGGTTTTAAAATCAAGATTGTAATGTCATCGCGCCAGCCATTCAAATCCATATCGTAATGCCATCGCGTCAGGTATTCAAATCCAGATCATAATGCCATAGCGTCAGGTATTCAAATCCAGATCGCAATGCCATTGCACCAGCCATTCAAATCCAGATCGCAACGCCATCGCGTTAGGTATTCAAATCCAGATCGTAATGCCATCGCGTCAGCCATTCAAATCTAGATCGCAATGCCATCGCGTCAGCCATTCAAATCCAGATCGTAACGCCATTTCACCAGCCATTCAAATCCAGATCGTAACGCCATTGCATCAGGTATTAAAATCCAGATCACAATGCCATCGTGTCAGCCATTCAAATCCAGATCGTAACGCCATCTCACCAGCCATTCAAATCCAGATCGTAACGCCATTGCATCAGGTATTAAAATCCAGATCACAATGCCATCGCGTCAGCCATTCAAATCCAGATCGTAACGCCATCGCACCACCCATTCAAATCCAGATCGTAATGCCATCGTGTCACGAATTCCAATCCAGATCGTAACACCATCGCACCACCCATTCAAATCCCGATCGTAATGCCATCGCACCACCCATTCAAATCCAGATCGTAATGCCATCGTGTCACGAATTCCAATCCAGATTGTAATGCCATCGCGTTAGCCATTCAAATCTAGATCGTAATGCCATCGCGTCAGCCATTCAAATCCAGATTGTAACGCCATCGCACCAGCCATTCAAATTCAGATCATAACGCCATTGCGTCAGCCATTCAAATCCAGATCACAATGCCATCGCGTCAGCCATTCAAATCCAGATTGTAACGTCATCGCACCAGCCATTCAAATTCAGATCGTAACGCCATTGCGTCAGCCATTCAAATCCAGATCACAATGCCATCGCGTCAGCCATTCAAATCCAGATCGTAACGCCATCGTGTTAGGTATTCAAATCCAGATCATAATGCCATTTCGTCACGAATTTCAATCCAGATCGTAACGCCATCGCACCACCCATTCAAATCCCGATCGTAATGCCATCGCACAACCCATTCAAATCTAGATCATAATGCCATCGCGTCACGAATTCCAATCCAGATCGTAATGCCATCGCGTCAGGTATTAAAATCCAGATCGTAACGCCATAGCGTCAGGTATTCAAATCCAGATCATAATGCCATCGCACAACCCATTCAAATCCAGATTGTAACGCCATCGTGTCAGGTATTCAAATCGAGATCGTAATGCCATAGCGTCAGGTATTCAAATCCAGATCGCAATCCATTGCACCACCTCATTCAAATCCAGATCACAACGCCATTGCGTTAGGTATTCAAATCCAGATCGTAATGCCATCGCGTCAGCCATTCAAATCCAGATCATAACGCCATCGCGTCACGAATTCCAATCTAGATCGTAATGCCATCGCGTCAGGTATTAAAATCCAGATCGTAACGCCATCTCGTCACGAATTCCAATCCAGATCGTAATGCCATCGCATCAGGTATTAAAATCCAGATCGTAACGCCATCGCGCCACCCATTCAAATCCAGATCGTAATGCCATCGTGTCACGAATTCCAATCCAGATCGTAATGCCATCGCATCAGGTATTAAAATCCAGATCGTAACGCCATCGCGCCACCCATTCAAATCCAGATCGTAACGCCATCGCGTCACGAATTCCAATCCAGATCGTAATGCCATCGCATCAGGTATTAAAATCCAGATCGTAACGCCATCGCGCCACCCATTCAAATCCAGGTCGTAATGCCTTCGCGTCACGATTTCCAATCCAGATCGTAATGCAATCGCATCAGGTATTAAAATCCAGATCGTAACGCCATCGCGCCACCCATTCAAATCCAGGTCGTAATGCCTTCGCGTCACGATTTCCAATCCAGATCGTAATGCCATCGCATCAGGTATTAAAATCCAGATCGTAACGCCATCGCGCCACCCATTCAAATCCAGGTCGTAATGCCTTCGCGTCACGATTTCCAATCCAGATCGTAATGCCATCGCATCAGGTATTAAAATCCAGATCGTAACGCCATCGCGCCACCCATTCAAATCCAGATCGTAATGCCATCGCGTCACGAATTCCAATCCAGATCGTAATGCCATCGCATCAGGTATTAAAATCCAGATCGTAACGCCATCGCGCCACCCATTCAAATCCAGGTCGTAATGCCTTCGCGTCACGATTTCCAATCCAGATCGTAATGCCATCGCATCAGGTATTAAAATCCAGATCGTAACGCCATTGCGCCACCCATTCAAATCCAGATCGTAATGCCATCGAGTCACGATTTCCAATCCAGATCGTAATGCCATCGCATCAGGTATTAAAATCCAGATCGTAACGCCATCGCGCCACCCATTCAAATCCAGATCGTAATGCCATCGCGTCACGAATTCCAATCCAGATCGTAATGCCATCGCATCAGGTATTAAAATCCAGATCGTAACGCCATCGCGCCACCCATTCAAATCCAGGTCGTAATGCCATCGCGTCACGAATTCCAATCCAGATCGTAATGCCATCGTGTCACGAATTCCAATCCAGATCGTAATGCCATCGCATCAGGTATTAAAATCCAGATCGTAACGCCATCGCGCCACCCATTCAAATCCAGATCGTAATGCCATCGCGTCACGAATTCCAATCCAGATCGTAATGCCATCGCATCAGGTATTAAAATCCAGATCGTAACGCCATCGCGCCACCCATTCAAATCCAGGTCGTAATGCCATCGCGTCACGAATTCCAATCCAGATCGTAATGCCATCGCATCAGGTATTAAAATCCAGATCGTAACGCCATCGCGCCACCCATTCAAATCCAGATCGTAATGCCATCGAGTCACGATTTCCAATCCAGATCGTAATGCCATCGCATCAGGTATTAAAATCCAGATCGTAACGCCATCGCGCCACCCATTCAAATCCAGATCGTAATGCCATCGCGTCACGATTTCCAATCCAGATCGTAATGCCATCGCATCAGGTATTAAAATCCAGATCGTAACGCCATCGCGCCACCCATTCAAATCCAGATCGTAATGCCATCGCGTCACGATTTCCAATCCAGATCGTAATGCCATCGCATCAGGTATTAAAATCCAGATCGTAACGCCATCGCGCCACCCATTCAAATCCAGATCGTAATGCCATCGCGTCACGAATTCCAATCCAGATCGTAATGCCATCGCATCAGGTATTAAAATCCAGATCGTAACGCCATCGCGCCACCCATTCAAATCCAGATCGTAATGCCATCGTGTCACGAATTCCAATCCAGATCGTAATGCCATCGCATCAGGTATTAAAATCCAGATCGTAACGCCATCGCGCCACCCATTCAAATCCAGGTCGTAATGCCTTCGCGTCACGATTTCCAATCCAGATCGTAATGCCATCGCATCAGGTATTAAAATCCAGATCGTAACGCCATCGCGCCACCCATTCAAATCCAGATCGTAATGCCATCGCGTCACGAATTCCAATCCAGATCGTAATGCCATCGCATCAGGTATTAAAATCCAGATCGTAACGCCATCGCGCCACCCATTCAAATCCAGATCGTAATGCCATCGCGTCACGAATTCCAATCCAGATCGTAATGCCATCGCATCAGGTATTAAAATCCAGATCGTAACGCCATCGCGCCACCCATTCAAATCCAGGTCGTAATGCCTTCGCGTCACGATTTCCAATCCAGATCGTAATGCCATCGCATCAGGTATTAAAATCCAGATCGTAACGCCATCGCGCCACCCATTCAAATCCAGGTCGTAATGCCTTCGCGTCACGATTTCCAATCCAGATCGTAATGCCATCGCATCAGGTATTAAAATCCAGATCGTAACGCCATCGCGCCACCCATTCAAATCCAGGTCGTAATGCCTTCGCGTCACGATTTCCAATCCAGATCGTAATGCCATCGCATCACGATTTCCAATCCAGATCGTAATGCCATCGCATCAGGTATTAAAATCCAGATCGTAACGCCATCGCGCCACCCATTCAAATCCAGATCGTAACGCCATCGCGCCACCCATTCAAATCCAGATCGTAACGCCATCGCGCCACCCATTCAAATCCAGATCGTAACGCCATCGTGCCGAAGCACATAACCTGGCTAATGTCGCTATGCCGTGTCACGCTCGCTTCTATAACCGTCCTTTACAGACGCACCTTTGGCCCACAGCCACTCCGGGGTATGACCGAGGCAATTACACGAACGTCCGTACTGTAAACAGATGGATATTCCAGATTCCCACGGCGGGAATCCTGTTAGCTAAATGAATATTGCTTCGCAAAAGGTCAAACTCAGATATTGGGAGCGCATATCAAAAGATTTAATTGGATCATGTCCCAGGATCTATACAAAAATTTAATTAATTTAGTAGATGAATTTTTTATTGATATGTGTATCAAAAGATTTGATTGGATTATGGTCCAGGTATTATAAACTTTTAGAAAATGAATTAAGTAGATATTTTTTTTATTAATATGTAACTTTATGTATTAAAAACTGTATAACTCTAATTTGAATTAGGAACTGTTCTCGATAAATCCCAATTAATGATAATCCTGTTATATAAATGAAAGTGTGATTAGTTCACCAAACGTTCAGCTGGGCTCCACAAGGCACTAGAAGAGTTGGAAGACCCAAGCCTACATAGCTGAGGACTGTGAAGCATGAAGTAGGAGATGATGAATGGAGAAGTATTGAATGAAAAGCTCAAGAAAGAGATGACTTGCGAAATCTAATCGAGGCCCTTTGCGTCAAAAGGCGTAGGAGATGATGATGATGATGATGACAAGTAAAGCTATATATTTAAAACACTCAAATTCTAATCTGTTTAAGATAAACACCAGTTGAAAACAAAAAGAATTAAAATAAAATAACCACGATTTAATCATCTTATAACAGATGAAGCAGCCTGACCTACATTCATTTCTACCGTATCATTTCGAATCCTATTTTGACCAGCATTTTAAACCCATAAAATAAATATGATGAATCAACCCAAATGAAACTGTAAAAAACCGTAAATTTTAATCGGATGTTCTCCGTATAAATATACAGTTCTCAGCCGTATTTCAGTAAAATACAGGCTACCGTAATTTATACCCTACTATGTTATTATCTTTAACGGGTTGGTGACAGTAATATCACTCCTTAATGTCAATATATCCGGTTTTAAAACGGTAAATGCCTGGCAACATTTATTCCAGGATTTTTATCGTTTTTTTTTTTTTTACGGAAAATTTATATTTTCATTTACTAATAACAAAAATAATGAATAACACAAAAGACACTTTACAAAAGTCGATTACAACTGAACAAGAAAAATCCCTGAATTTTATATAACACTCTTCATGGTGTTGGGATGATAAACTGAAATAGACTAAGCCATAGCCTCTGCATCATGGTCTTTCACTATTTTGGGGTAGAGTTCTCTTGCTTGACGGTACACTCAGGCACACTACTATAACTTATTTCTCTTCCTCTTGTTTTCTTTAAGTTTTTATAGTTTAAATATGAAAGATTTACTTTAATGTTGTTACTGTTCTTTAAATATTTTATTTTAATTGTTGATTACTTTTCTTGTGGTTTCCTTATTTCCTTTCCTTACTAGGCTACTTCCTCTGTTGGAGCCCTGGGGCTTTATATATATATATATATATATATATATATATATATATATATATATATATATATATGTATATATATAAATGTATATATATATATATATATATATATATATATATATATATATATATATATATATATATATATACATATATATATATATATACGTATATATATATATATATATATATATATATATATATATATATATATATATATACATATATATATATATATATACATATATATATATATATATATATATATATATATATATATATATATATATATATATACATATACATACATACATACAACCAATTAAACGAACGCCTTAGCCACTGCACATCAAAAGAAACTTTCTGGCTTTTATTCATTTAAAAATTAATGAGCTCCAGAACTAATTATAGAAATATACGGTACGGGGAATGAATAATACATTAGAACAAGTAATTAAGGAGAATGTCAAAAAAGAGAAATGTGCCGTGTTTTTCAAAATGTATGTAACGGGAAAATTAATTCAAAAGGAAACCAGAAAAAAAATAAAAATAATAAATTTAAGTCTCATTACAGTAGCATTCCTAGAATGTCTTACTTGAAAGAAAAATAGTAAAATACAAAATAAAAAATAAACTTGAGTCTCATTACAGAAGTATTCCAAGAATATCTTACTTGAAAAAATAGAAAAATACAAAATGAAAAAATTAAAAATGATAAGTTTAAGCCTCATTACAGTAGCATTCCTGGAATATCTTACTTAAAAGAAAAGTAGTAAAATACAAAATACAAAAAAATAAATCTGTCTCATTTCAGTAGGATTCGTGGGATGTCTTACATGAAAGAAAAATACAAAATGAAATAAATTTAAGTCTCATTAAATTACCATTCCTAGATCATCTTACTTAAAAGAAAAATAGTAAAATAAAAAATAAAAAATAACAAATTTGTCTCATTACAGTAGTATTCCTGGAATATCTTACTTAAAAAATAGTAAAATACAAAATAAAAAACAAAAAATAATAAGTTTAAGTCTCATTACAGTAGTA
>NC_090746.1:99711699-99713695 GCF_036898095.1 Palaemon carinicauda
CTGAAGTAGTTGAGGATAATTTGGATCTACGGAATTCCTTCTTAGTCTGAACAAGTCGAAAAGGGTTGTTGTAGCCTGACTGGAGACGTTCGAGTCCCGCTCAAACTCGTTTGTTTCTATAGTTGCTGCAACCTCACCTTGTGAGCTAAGGCTGGGATGTTTGGGGGAGCCTACAGGTCTATCTGCATTCATCAGCAGCCATTGCCTGGCCATCCTTGGTCCTAGCTTGGGTGGAAAGGGGGCTTGCGCGCTATTCATATGTATATATGGTCAGTTTCTGGGGTATTGTCCTGCTTGAAAGAGCAATGTCACTGTCCCTTGCCTCTGCCATTCATGAGTGGCCTTTAAACCTTTAAAAGGGTAAAAAGTCCCTGAGAGCATAAATACTCCCTTGAAGTTCAAGATTCCAATGGATTTTCCACTGGGGGTCACCAAGGGTAAATTATTAAAATATATAATCTTTATATTAGAACTAAATCGATAGTTTATATAAATATAACATCAACAAATTACTATTATTACTAGCTAAGTTACAACCCTAGTTGGAAAAGCAGGATGCTATAAGCCAAAGGGCTCAAACAGGGAAATCTAGCCCACTGAGAAAAGAAGGAAGGAAATAAACAAACTACAAGAGAAGTAATGGCAAATCAAAACAAAATACTTTAAGAACAATAACATCAAATTAGATTTTCCATATATAAACTATAGAAGCTATTATTTCTCACATAGCAACTTTTAAATTGAGAAAGCAGTTAACTAGAAGAATGGAACATAAAAAAATAGATCTTCCAAAACCAACAGAGAATGGACTTTCTCTCCCATTGTGTATGACAACTCCCCCGCAATATACGATAATAACTCCCCCGCACTGTACGATAATCAAACACAATGGACATAGCAATACGAATACGATAATTTCATGTTTTATTCAGGCCATAATGACAGCTGGTGCGATTGAGACCGATGCAAAAGGACGAGCTTGGTAAAGGAAGAGGGGAAGAGGAGTAAGGAAAGAGGGGAAGATGAGTGAGGGAAGAGGGGAAGAGGAGTAAGGGAAGAGGGGAAGAAGAGTAAGGGAAAAGGGGAAGAGGGAAAGAGGAATAAGGGAAGAGGGAAAGAGGAATAGAGGAAGAGGGAAAGAGGAGTAAAGGAAGAGGGTAATGGGAGTAAAGGAGGATGGGAAGAGGAGTAAGGGAAAATGGGAATAGGAGTAAGGGAAGAGGGACAGAGGAGTAAGGGAAGACGAGAATAGAAGTAAGGGAAGAAGGGAAAGGAGTAAAGGAAGACGGGAAGAGGTGTAAGGGAAGAAGGGAAGAGGAGAAGGGAAGAGAGAAAGAGGAGTAAGGGATGAGGGGAAAAGTAGTAAGGGAAGACGAGAAGAGTAGGGGAAGATGGAAGAGGACTAAGGGAAGATGGGAAGAGGAGTAAGGGAAGATGGGAAAAGGTGTTAGGGAATATGGGGAGAGAAGTACGGGAAGAGGGGAAGATGAGTGATGGGAAGAGTAAGAGGGGAAAATGAGTAAGGGAAGAAGGGAAGAGGAGTAAGGCCTTAAATGGTGAAAACAATAAATGAAGGAGTCGGAGAAAGTGTGGTAATTTTACATAAAATATCTTATATGTATTTTTTTATTTACAAGCAATATTATTATTATTATTATTATTATTATTATTATTATTATTATTATTACTATTATTAGTTGCTAAGCTATAACCCTAGTAAAAAAAGCAAGATGCTATAAACCGAAGGGTTCCAACATGGAAAAATAGCTCCGAAATATATAAAATACAAAAATAGTAATAAACAATCAATTAAATATTTGAGGAGAAGTAACAACATCGGATTAGATCTTTCATTTATAAACTATAGAAATAAAAAACCAGAGGGAGAGAAATAAGATAGAACAACGAGAACAACGTGCCCGAATGCACACTCAAGTAAGAGAACTCTAATGATTTATGAATACCATAAACACCATCACATACATAACAAAGCTTA
>NC_090746.1:99714195-99721695 GCF_036898095.1 Palaemon carinicauda
ACTTAGTTCCTTTGACCTTGCATAACTCCTATGTTTCTTAAACAAACATCTATATCAAATGACTCAGATATGTCTTTTCTTTGAAACATTGGCTAAAAAGACCAACACCTTTAATACCATAATCTTGCCCAGGCTAAAAGTAAACTAGATCAACAAGAGTGAAAACAAAGATGGGATTTAAACCGACAGAAGTAACAGATTCTGTCCCTCTGGTGAGGGATGAATGCACTAAAGAAAAATGGATTACTACAAAGCTTGGGAGAAGAGGGAAATAAACTAATCAGTTCACTTCATCCCTAGATACACTTGGATGCTGAATGGCCTTACAGGCCCCAGCGCTTGGCTATTAGCGCAAATGTATCACTAGGTGGCTGATGATAGCTCTCCGTACTTATAGCAGGTACTTACCTGCTAAGTACTTTCTAGGTCTCTCATGAATGGCAAAGGCAAGGGACAGTGTCCTAGAGACTGACCATATATACATATGATTAACGCCCAAGCCCCTTATTACGAAAATATAGATACAAGTGTCGCGGTCCATCAAAAATGACGGCTAGATATTTAGATAGATATATATACACACCCCTCTAATTAGGGTATGACTACTCCCTCTCCCCCTAACCGAGGGAGGGGAGAGATTAGCGTGACCGAATACACATACACACACACACACACATATATATATATATATATATATATATATATATATATGTATATATATATATATAATGTATATATATATGTATATATATGGAGAGAGAGAGAGAGAGAGAGAGAGAGAGAGAGAGAGAGAGAGAGAGAGAGAGAGAGAGAGAATTGCTCTCTATTATATAGGGGAGATTCTACTACAAAATAAAACTACATCAAAATGTACATCTTACGTATCAGATTATGTAGTGTTAAAAAATCATAAGATGCTCCTCTCTCTCTCTCTCTCGTCTCTCTCTCTCTCTCTCTCTCTCTCTCTCTCTCTCTCTCTCTCTCTCTCCTGGCAACGCTAAGCCCCGCTGCTATGTGCCAAGTAACGCCTCATTCATGAAAAGGTATTTCCTTAACCAGATAACAAAGGAAATCGTAAGCTTAAATCTATCGAGAAGATTTCTTAAAAACTCATTCATTCCTAGAAGCAACATCACTTCTTCCTTTGTGCAAAGGATAAAAATACCATCAAACATCACCCAGAACTCCGAGTAAATTTTACTGATCATGGCGATACACAAACCCTTTCACCACGTTGATGAATCCTCCGCTCAGAAAGGGACTGCCGAATACAGCCTCAGTTAAATATAATTAATTGTTAAATGTAATTAATTGTTAAATGTAATTAATTGTTAAATATAAATAATTGTTGAAAGTAATTAATTGTTAAATGTCATTAAATGTTAAATATAATTAATTGTTAGATGTAATTATTTTAAATCTAATTAATCTTTAAATATAATAATTGCCAAATGTAATTAATTGTTTAATAAAATTAATTTTAAATGTAATTAACTGTTAAATATAATTGTGAAATTTAATTAATCGTTAAATATAATCTCTCTCTCTCTCTCTCTCTCTCTCTCTCTCTCTCTCTCTCTCTCTCTCTCTCTCTCTCTGTGCAAAATTTTGCACACAGTAATACTTTTAATTTATCCCAATTCTCTCTCTCTCTCTCTCTCCTCTCTCTCTCTCTCTCTCTCTCTCTCTCTCTCTCTCTCTCTCTCTCTCTCTCTCTGTGCAAAATTTTGCCCGTCAGGTAATACTTTTAATTCCTCCCAATTGTTAGATGTAATTAATTTTTAAATGTAATTAATTGTTAAATATAATTAAGTGTCAAATTTAATTAATTGTTTAATATGATTAATTCTTAAATGTAATTAATGGTTAAAGGGCATTAATTGTTAAATATAATTGTGAAATTTAATTAAATGTTAAATATAATCAATTGTTAAATATAATCCATAGTTAAATGTAATTAATTGTGAAAAAATAATTAATGGTTAAAGATAATTAATTGTAAAGGATACCTGAGACCAACGAGAATGCAAGAGGAAATAAAAACACTAAATAACTTTGAAAGCTCAATTCGCCGTTAAAAAGCCGATTGACCCCAGCAATTTAATTATCCCAATTAAGAGAGCTGACTGCAGTTCTCATGCTAATCATCATTAACAATGAAACAATATGATGGCCATTAACGTTGCAAAACCATTCTCGAAGATACTTGGAAACGCTGGGATTACTTTTATAACTAACTCATTACCCACCGACTTTGAAAGGCAATTATCGGAGAATTAACATAATTAACATGACAGGGAAAAAAATTAAGTTGTTATTGAAATGGCTTATGGTACACGCAATTTGCCCAAAAAGAGGGGGGGTAAATAATTATTATTTTCGTGACGAGGGACTTGAAGTGTCCTTCAATAACTGTTCAAAAATAATAATATTGATAAATTAGTTAGGAAAGTTAAATATATAAATTTTGTAGTAATGGTGCATAAAAGTCTGTTAAATCAGAAAAAAACGGACCTATAATATATCTACTATATAATTTATTATTATTATTATTATTATCATTTAATTACTAATTAAGCTACAACCCTAGTAGGAAAAGGAGGATGATATAACCCCAGGGGCCCCAACAGGGAAAATAATCCAGTGAGGAAAGGAAACAAGGAAAAATAAAATATTCTAAGTACAATAACAACGTTCAATAAATATTTCGTATATAAAGTAAAAAAAAACTTTAACAAAACAAGAGGAAGAAAAATAAGATAGAGTAGTGTGCCCGATTATACCCTCAAGAAAGAGAACTCAACCTAAGAGAATGGAAGGCCAAGGTACAGAGGCTATGGCTCTACCCAAGACTAGAGAACAATGGTTTGATTTTGGAGTGTCCTTCTCCTAGAAAAGCTGCTTACCATGGCTAAAGGAGTCTCTTCTATCCTTACCAAGAGGAAAAAAGCCACTGAATAAATACAGTGCAGTATTAACCCCATGGCCGAAGTATTCATTTATTTTTTAACCTCTTTAAATTCCTAATTTCTTGTTGGCAAACGATATAAAATTTGAAATTTAAGATGTAATCTTTTCAAGTTCATGTGAAATACGGAAGTGGTATATATATATATATATATATATATATATATATATATATATATATATATATATATATATATATACTATATATTATATATATAATAGATATATATATATAATATATATATATATATATATATATATATATATATATTTCAAATAAGCCATATATATTAATATATTGAAGTCAGGATTCTCTTAACGATTTCGGGACCAGAGCTCCAGGCGAAATCACTCAAAGGACAATAGTATCTGACCGGCCGGGTTTCGAACCCTGGTCCAGGATACTTGTATGACATTGACCATATATATATATATATATATATATATATATATATATATATATATATATATATATATTATATATAATATATATATATACATACTTAATTTTGTTTTCTATGCCAGAAACTGGCCTTGTTCCATAAGCAACCCATACCTAAACGCTCTACATGCTAAAGTTTGCCAAGGCAACTCACAACGCCCCTAGTGGAAAGCGATATTAATTTTGTCCATTCAATCCCACGTTCTCCAGTTCTTGTATCTGGAGCCGAGGCCGTATCTAATGGCTCCTCTTTGAAGCCGATCCGTCCCTCTGGAGACTAGAATCTCCCAAGTGGATATACTGATATTGAAACACTCAAGTGTCCCGTCCTTTTCGATTGCCCTTAAATACCGAGCCTCGGTAGAGTGGGTCTTTTCAGGTAGCTGAGTTCTACAGGGCTTCCCTCCCCCTTTTCAATAGTAAACAGGTTGAGCCTTTCTACAAATGGCGGGACACGGGGGAGGGGGGGGGATTGAGGGGCTGTTCACTCCTTGGTTTCACTCCGCCTCCATTATGGCTGGAGAAAAATGAGAAGTGAGAAAAGAAAATATTTCAGTTACTATGAGATGAACTTGATGAAGAAATACTCTTTTGTTTAATGCTGGGCACCGAAGGTGTATATTACTTTTCTTCTTTTATATTTTAGTTGTTTTGGGGGAGTTTGTAGTTGCTATGTGATGTGATGCAGGTGAAGAAAGATTAAGTTTTGTTACCTTTAACGGAAATACGTCGTTGGTTACTATGGGTAAAACTTTTTTTTTATTTTCAAAATTTATAAGTGTAGATTTCCCTTCCTAACTGGGCTATTTTTCCTTGTTAGAGCCCTTGCGCTTATTGCATCTTGCTTTTGCCCCTAGGATGTAGCTTATCTAGTAGTAGTAGTAGTAGTAGTAGTAGTAATACTGATCACAATGGTATGAAAAATTATCATATTTTTTTATTTCATCTTTCTTTTTTGTTTCATTATTCATAATTGTCCTCTTAAGTAAAAGTAGCAATTTGCTTTGTGAAAAGTTTTCCACATTCCATGGCATTTACTTATGCATAATGAGAGTGACAGATAATTGAAAGACATTAAGAATAACAGAATGGGTCACTAAAGATTTTAAATGAAGCATGAGGAAGGAAGTAAAGACGATGGATTGACTAACTAAGAAAGTTTGAGGGTGTGGAAAGACCATAAACAGACGCAATTGGAAGGACATATCTGAGGCCTTTGTTCTGCAGTGGACTAGTAACGTCTGATGATGATGATGATGATGATGACATATTTTTAAATGAAAATTAGTCATCATTTCTGTTCAGTTTGATAATGAACACTGAACTTTATCGTCTTTGAGCGAATTACTCTTAAGAGCGAGTCATATGGAAAGCTTAAACTTAACGATAGAGAGTCAGAAAACCTCAAATCAATCAATCAATCATTTAACAATAAAGAGAAAAACAAGACTTGGAATAACTTCTCATCTATATTCTACAAAAACCTGCATTTCGGGAATCCATTCCCGCCATCAGGGCTAACGTAAAAACATGAAAATATATTTATAATTGAATTTATTTACATCTTAATTTCTTATGAATACATATTTTCGTGGTCAAATGAACATTCCCATCATCACCAATCGGCACTAGCCAGCGAGGTGATAAAAACTCGCCAAACCCCAGACATGAATAGGGACATGCCTGAGGTCTTTGTCCTGCAGTGGACTAGAATAGGATGCATTTGTTGTAGTTTTGAATATAAATAATATATATATATATATATATATATATATATATATATATATGTATGTATATATATATATATACACGTATATATAAATATATATATACTGTACATATATATAAATTACACACACACACACACACACACACACATATATATATATATATATATATATATATATATATATATATAAACAGGTATATACACACAAACATGTATATATACATATATATATATATATATATATATATATATATATATATATATATATATATATATAATATTTTAAATATGCCATATACTTTGTTACATTAATGTCTGGATCCTCTTACCAACTTCGGGATCAGGCCCCCAGGCTTTACACACACACACACACATATATATATATATATATATATATATATATATATATATATATATATATATACTATTCATAATAACAAATTCGCTGACTTTATGATAACTTCTGGTCGGCCAAGGGTTCGAACCCTGACCAAGTCGAAACAACTTAGAATCGAAATCAACCCATCTCCTCAATTGTAGCCTAAAGTAAAAAACATGAATTCGACGGGAATAAGTATGGAAGAGTTGTAATCAGCTTTTATCTCTCTTTGTGGTCTTGTGATAAAAGCAGGATCCCTGAAACCACAGTTTCGACTTTGGCTGGGTTCGAATCCTTGGCCGACCAGAAGCTATTGCGTTATATACTATATGTAGAAAACGGTGAATATGCTAAGCTACAATATAATGGGATGAAGTTAAAATGAATAATAATACATGGGTTTCCTCAACAATAGTATAAATAATAAAAATAGTGTAAAATAGCATAAAATCGTATAAAAAAATGCCAATAAGAATAAAGTCGCGAATCTCCAAATAAAGAACATAACTAAGGTAATGTTAATAAAAACTTAAAACAAAAATACGTAAAAGTATATTATTTATTCTATCGTTATTTCTTTTACCGACACACCGAAGTGATGCCAAAATCTCGTACTATGAATATAAAAGCCGACGTAAACCGGAACGAATTGAAACCGCTAAATAACTGGTATTTGACTGACAATATTCTCTCTTTTAATCTATATACCAGCCATGTTGGCAGCCAATTAAATCCGACTTTGATCTCATCCTTTCCCCAATTTCTGAGAGGTTAACCAACCACGCCAACGCCAGCCACGATATATTTGCCCCAGGTGTATTTAAACATAATTTTCCTTCTTCGCCCAATCTAAGAGAACACACATACACACACACACACACACACACACACACACACACACACATATATATATATATATATATATATATATATATATATATATATATATATATTACCTTTATGAGTGGAAGATACCTGAACGTGGAGGAAGGGTTTGAGTATCGCCATGATGAGCAAAGATGTAAAAGTCAGGGCCACCCATACTAGGTTGGTTTACTGATATATATACATATGTGTATGTGTGTGTATGTGTACGTATTACACGGAAGGAAAAATGAAAAGGCTTGATTGGAGTTAGTATTTTCGTCCATTAGGAACATTAACAAAGTCTTTAGATGTCACCGAGACGAAAGTACTAACTCCAATCAAGTCTTCATATATATATATATATATATATATATATATATATATATATATATATATCCAATTATTTCAACTTAACCAGATAGGAAGTGTAGGTGTATAAATTCACTTTGTCCACCATAAATATTGTATACCCGTAATAAATATTTCAAATCTAAAAGCATTTCTTTTACGAAACAAATAATGAAATATTCAGCTTTCATTCAACTGATTGACACTTCAATCGTGAGCATGACAATCAATTATACATAACTGTAAGCTTATTAACAATGAAATATAATTCTATTAATTTTGTATTCTTTTATTGCAAAATATAAAATTCACAAGTCTACAAGAAATTAAGAGAGTAATTACTATTATAACAGCTCTTTATACATACTTACGTAAATACACATTTAGACACACACGCACACACACACACAGACACACACATATATATATATATATATATATATATATATATATATATATATATATATATATTTACAGAGAGAGAGAGAGAGAGAGAGAGAGAGAGAGAGAGAGAGAGAGAGAGAGAGAGAGAGAGATTGAAAAATATAGACATATATAAATAAATAGATAAATAGATGGATATATAAATAAATAGATAAATGGATGGATAGATAAATAGGTGGATAGATAAATAAATAGATATATAGATAACTAATTAGATACATAAATAGATAGATAAATGAATAAACAGACAGATAGATAAATAAAAAGACATAGATATAGATAAATAAAAATACATAGATGTAGATAAATGAATAAACAGGCAGA
>NC_090746.1:99724195-99736695 GCF_036898095.1 Palaemon carinicauda
AATTTGCTTCCCAACTGGACGGGGAACAGCGAGCTCAAACCACGAACATGACTTCGGACGTAAACAAACAAGATGGCTGCTGCAGATAGGACTAGCTCTTGCTTGGCAATCTCGAGTCCAACAAGCTTCAAGAGATAATAAATATCTGCTATGTTCAACCTGTGGTAGTTGTTGAATCCTTCAATTCACGTAATATACCGATAATAGATATTACTGCAACAATAAGAAAATTTCTGGGCGCCATGATGATGCCAGCTGATCGGTTTGGTTTAACTTTTTCCTCGAACCGCGAGATCGTAGTGTGATGTTAAAACACTTTTGCTTGCAATCACCGGCAGGAGGTTGCCGAAAACCCCAAGCAAGAAATGATTAGTGTGATTCCAGCATAAGGGGGGTCGCAGGGGAGAATTGGCCCGCTCTAGTTATGTAAGTAGGTAAGGGTACGGCTTATAGGTTAGGTTAGGTGGGGAAGTTTAGGTTAGTTGGTGTCCATTTTCTATGCATACAGGGGGAACTGACCACTTATATACAAAGGCTCCCAAAACCATAATAATCACCTCTGATTATTCTACTTATATATCCTTAATGAGTACTAGTAAATAGAAAATGGACAAACGCTGCAATTACATTAACTAATACATTACAAAGTTATTTTTAATGAGCACTACGTAGAAAATAGACTAACGCAAGAATTACATTAAAAAATACAATCATATAACGTTATTATTAATCAGCACTACGTAGAAAATGCACTAACGCAAGTATTACATTGAACAATACATTCATATAACGTTATTATTAATGAACACTACGTAGAAAATGTACTAATGCTAGAATTGCATTATATAATATATTAATCAGCAGTATGTAGAAAATGCACTAAAGCAAAAATTACATTAAACAATACATTCATATAATGTTATTATTAATGAGCACTACGTAGAAAATGTACTAACGCTAGACTTACATTAAACAATACATTCATATAACGTAATTATTAATAAGTACTATGTAGAAAAATAGTCTAACGCTACAATTACTTTAACACAATCATATAACGTAATAATTAATTACCACTACGTAGAAAATAGACTAACGCTGTATTATATTATACAATACAATCATATAAACGTTATTATTAATGAGCACCACGTTGAAAATAAACAAACACCTTAATTACGTCTCTTGTTACATATAAAATCATTACAATTGGGATATATCAACGCACAATAACACCTTACAGTCGGACTTCAATCATAATAAAGTCCTCCTCCTCCTCCTCCCTTCTCGAGGATAGGCTATGGCAGATCTGGCATAAGCTCTGAGATTTACCACTCGAGAAAGCGTGAAGACTGACGATGTTTACTATAACTCAGGTCCCCGACGACAGGATGAAGACAGAAGAAGAAGAAGAGGAAGAATGAGGTAATAAGAGACGTATGAGAAAATGCTAACCCCTTAATGTGTGAGTGTGTGTATATATATGTGTATTATACTATATATATATATATATATATATATATATATATATATATATATATATATATATATATATATATACTGTATATGAATATATATGATATAAATATTAAATAAATATATATAATGCATGTGTACATATACAAAGATATATGCATAGATATGTATGTATATTTGTAAGTATGTATGTATGTATGTATGTATGTAAGTATATACAGACATATATATATATATATATATATATATATATATATATATATATATATATATATATATATATATGTGTGTGTGGTGTGTGTGCGTGTGTGTGTAATAAACATTATATATAAACGGTAATGTATGTATATTCTTAACTGTATGTGTGTCTATGTATGTGTATATATATATATATATATATATATATATATATATATAAAATAAACATTATATATAAACGGTAATGTATGTGTATTCATAACTGTATGTGTGTCTATGTATGTATATATATATATATATATATAATATATATATATGAGAGAGAGAGAGAGAGAGAGAGAGAGAGAGAGAGAGAGAGAGAGAGAGGAGAGAGAGAGAGAGAGAGAGTACTTTACATACGACCCTATCTTCTTTGTGTTGAGAGAGAGAGAGAGAGAGAGAGAGAGAGAGAGAGAGAGAGAGAGAGAGAGAGAGAGAGAGAAAGGACTATCCAAAATGTGTACTAGAGCGTGTTCTAACATTCACCCTTGGCGTGCAACCGTATATGAAAGTGCTCGGTGTAACAGCATGCAAATAGCGACTGTACGTTTGTCTGTAAGTGATCAGGGGGGGGGGGGGAACATCAATGCAAGTTGTGAAGATGACATAAATAAACCTATTGTATTAGAATGCAGGATGTTCGCCATTGTTTCCCCGGAGCCCTGAGAGGGAAAAAAAAAACGCCTAGGTGACAATGTAACAGTTTAACAATAGAATTTAGCCTGCTACATGTGTGCAATAAAACGATACGTCCAGCGACAAACAACAGTTAGGAAAGTACCATTCCGCTATGATCAATACATAAAGAACGATTTAAGCCCGTCATTTAATATATATATATATATATATATATATATATATATATATATATATATATATATATATATATATATATATATATACACAGTTGGTCTTCAGAATACGACGAACTCGACTCACGATGTTGCATGGTTAAGAGCATCTTCCATAAGCTATTAAGATAATGTATTTCGATTTTTGACACCTGCATTGTTATTACGAATTGCTGAACTAGTTCGAGCAAGTCCCATTGCGACTTGACATTGCATCTATGCTTGTTTCTATGCTGATTTGGATTTTCTCTTCCACGGTGTTTTCTTTTTATACTTTTCCCCGTAGCTTCTTGCTCTTCACGGCTCCCAAATGCAAGGCAGACGATGCTGGCAGTGCATCAGAGAAAAGGAAGGCAAAAACCCTTGAAGTGAAGCTAGAGATTATGAAACAAACAGGCAGGATAAGGAGAAAGGCTGACAAACATTGGCCACAGACTCGAGCTTAGTCGATCGACTTTTGCTACAAATATCAAGGATAAACACTGCATCCTTGATAACTTGAAGGGATCTTTTATGAAATCTTCAGCAATCAAGAACCAGAATAGTGGTCTTATTATTGAGGTGGAGAAAGATTGGTAGTTCTTTGGTTGGAAGAAAAAAGTCAATGGCAAACCCCAGTGAACCCAATGGGAATTCAGGCAAAAGTGAAAAGATTTTCTAACATATTAAAAAAGGAAAAGGGGAATGGAGCAAAGGTGAAGAAATTGTAACCAGTAAAGGTTAGTTCATGCAATTTAAGGATCAAGGAAATCATAATAATATAAAAACCAATAGTAAGGACTGGGAAAGTTTGATGTTGAGGATCCCAACACTGAGAGGTCGAAGAAGATCTATTTAGGGAAAATGAATTTAACAGTGTTACAGGCTGATCTTGGAGAACATAAATGTAAATTTCTAGACTAAACTGGAAATCTTACTTCAAGCAGGTGTAAGACTGGTAGGTTTTATGATACTACAGTTCCTGAAGGAAAATTTGTTCTCCCAGACGGCCTGACGCCAATACTTCCATACCTCCTCCCCTATGACAAACCGACCACGCCAAAGCTTTACAAAGTAGCTACCTTACGCTCCCCTCTAGATACTTACTCCTATCGACCCTATATTTTTTTGCTCCAATTTTTTTTTTTTTTTGGGGGGGGGGTCCCTCCTCTTTAAGTGTCTCTCTCCGTCAACCTTTTTCTCACGTACCATAATTTGCACGCCTCCCAATGACGAATACGCACCCATTTAATGACCCCCCCCGTAGTATATATATATATATATATATATTCAAATAAGCCATATATATTTTTGATATATTAATGTCTGGATTCTCTTAACAACCTCGGGATCACAGACCCAGGCGAAATCTCACAAAGACAAGAGCTTGGCTCCGGCCGGGAATCGAACCCTGGTCGGCAAGCTTATATAGACAGTGACTTAACCCACTTGGCCACGAACAAAGATAAAAGTCAATGACAATTCCACTGTACTTCTACCTGTCGAATTCAGGTATTTTGTACTTAGAATTGAAATCAACCCATCTTCACCATCGTAGCCAATTGGTAGTTTGTTACTTGGCATTCAATTTATGATAAATTTTGCACATTTTTACGTGTTTTTCATATTCAAATAAGCCATATATATTTTTGATATATTAATGTCTGGATTCTCTTAACAACCTCGGGATCACAGACCCAGGCGAAATCTCACAAAGACAAGAGCTTGGCTCCGGCCGGGAATCGAACCCTGGTCGGCAAGCTTATATAGACAGTGACTTAACCCACTTGGCCACGAACAAAGATAAAAGTCAATGACAATTCCACTGTACTTCTACCTGTCGAATTCAGGTATTTTGTACTTAGAATTGAAATCAACCCATCTTCACCATCGTAGCCAATTGGTAGTTTGTTACTTGGCATTCAATTTATGATAAATTTTGCACATTTTTACGTGTTTTTCATATTCAAATAAGCCATATATATTTTTGATATATTAATGTCTGGATTCTCTTAACAACCTCGGGATCACAGACCCAGGCGAAATCTCACAAAGACAAGAGCTTGGCTCCGGCCGGGAATCGAACCCTGGTCGGCAAGCTTATATAGACAGTGACTTAACCCACTTGGCCACGAACAAAGATAAAAGTCAATGACAATTCCACTGTACTTCTACCTGTCGAATTCAGGTATTTTGTACTTAGAATTGAAATCAACCCATCTTCACCATCGTAGCCAATTGGTAGTTTGTTACTTGGTGAAGATGGGTTGATTTCAATTCTAAGTACAAAATACCTGAATTCGACAGGTAGAAGTACAGTGGAATTGTCATTGACTTTTATCTTTGTTCGTGGCCAAGTGGGTTAAGTCACTGTCTATATAAGCTTGCCGACCAGGGTTCGATTCCCGGCCGGAGCCAAGCTCTTGTCTTTGTGAGATTTCGCCTGGGTCTGTGATCCCGAGGTTGTTAAGAGAATCCAGACATTAATATATCAAAAATATATATGGCTTATTTGAATATGAAAAACACGTAAAAATGTGCAAAATTTATCATAAATTGAATGCCAAGTAACAAACTACCAATTGGCTACGATGGTGAAGATGGGTTGATTTCAATTCTAAGTACAAAATACCTGAATTCGACAGGTAGAAGTACAGTGGAATTGTCATTGACTTTTATCTTTGTTCGTGGCCAAGTGGGTTAAGTCACTGTCTATATAAGCTTGCCGACCAGGGTTCGATTCCGGCCGGAGCCAAGCTCTTGTCTTTGTGAGATTTCGCCTGGGTCTGTGATCCCGAGGTTGTTAAGAGAATCCAGACATTAATATATCAAAAATATATATGGCTTATTTGAATATGAAAAACACGTAAAAATGTGCAAAATTTATCATAAATTGAATGCCAAGTAACAAACTACCAATTGGCTACGATGGTGAAGATGGGTTGATTTCAATTCTAAGTACAAAATACCTGAATTCGACAGGTAGAAGTACAGTGGAATTGTCATTGACTTTTATCTTTGTTCGTGGCCAAGTGGGTTAAGTCACTGTCTATATAAGCTTGCCGACCAGGGTTCGATTCCCGGCCGGAGCCAAGCTCTTGTCTTTGTGAGATTTCGCCTGGGTCTGTGATCCCGAGGTTGTTAAGAGAATCCAGACATTAATATATCAAAAATATATATGGCTTATTTGAATATGAAAAACACGTAAAAATGTGCAAAATTTATCATAAATTGAATGCCAAGTAACAAACTACCAATTGGCTACGATGGTGAAGATGGGTTGATTTCAATTCTAAGTACAAAATACCTGAATTCGACAGGTAGAAGTACAGTGGAATTGTCATTGACTTTTATCTTTGTTCGTGGCCAAGTGGGTTAAGTCACTGTCTATATAAGCTTGCCGACCAGGGTTCGATTCCCGGCCGGAGCCAAGCTCTTGTCTTTGTGAGATTTCGCCTGGGTCTGTGATCCCGAGGTTGTTAAGAGAATCCAGACATTAATATATCAAAAATATATATGGCTTATTTGAATATGAAAAACACGTAAAAATGTGCAAAATTTATCATAAATTGAATGCCAAGTAACAAACTACCAATTGACTACGATGGTGAAGATGGGTTGATTTCAATTCTAAGTACAAAATACCTGAATTCGACAGGTAGAAGTACAGTGGAATTGTCATTGACTTTTATCTTTGTTCGTGGCCAAGTGGGTTAAGTCACTGTCTATATAAGCTTGCCGACCAGGGTTCGATTCCCGGCCGGAGCCAAGCTCTTGTCTTTGTGAGATTTCGCCTGGGTCTGTGATCCCGAGGTTGTTAAGAGAATCCAGACATTAATATATCAAAAATATATATGGCTTATTTGAATATGAAAAACACGTAAAAATGTGCAAAATTTATCATAAATTGAATGCCAAGTAACAAACTACCAATTGGCTACGATGGTGAAGATGGGTTGATTTCAATTCTAAGTACAAAATACCTGAATTCGACAGGTAGAAGTACAGTGGAATTGTCATTGACTTTTATCTTTGTTCGTGGCCAAGTGGGTTAAGTCACTGTCTATATAAGCTTGCCGACCAGGGTTCGATTCCCGGCCGGAGCCAAGCTCTTGTCTTTGTGAGATTTCGCCTGGGTCTGTGATCCCGAGGTTGTTAAGAGAATCCAGACATTAATATATCAAAAATATATATGGCTTATTTGAATATGAAAAAACACGTAAAAATGTGCAAAATTTATCATATATATATATATATATATATATATATATATATATATATATATATATATATATATATATATATATGGACACAGGAGAAAGTGAGTGGGTGTGTTTTGTGGCTGATATTTTCCTTGCACTCTAAGAGGAGAGTGAAATCTACACCAAACCAAAATGTGAAAATCTAAAAGACACATTTGATGTATATGTCTGCCAACGAGCACAACGCCAATTTCTAATTGATAACAAACACTCAACTTTCTAAACTATTCCAAGCTAACTGCCCTAATTCTATTCCACCCACATTATCCACCAGTGCAATATCTTCTCCGAGAGCCATGGACTGAAATTCCATGTCTCCGTTAGATTAGATTGTTCTGGTAAGAAACAAGAACGTATACTGATGCATTAACTGTTGTACACGAACGAGCTATACGCTATTTTACGCTAAGTCATGTCCCTGGACACACTGGAATTCTTTCAAACACGCGTTTCGCTTTTTTTTTTCGTCATCGGTAGCAATGGTGGACCCAGAGTCAATACTAGGATTCTAGGTGGACGCACAGTTACATTACCAATTACATATTATTTAAGCCAACGTTTTGGAAAAAAAAATAAAAGTGTACAAAATCAATCTAAAATATAATTTATGAAAATAAATTTATAATAATAATTTCCACTATTTATATCAAAGACTGTGTCTGAATATATATATATATATATATATATATATATATATATATATATATATATATATATATATATATATATACAAATATATATATATATATATAATATATACATACATAAATAAATATATATATATATATATATATATATATGTGTGTGTGTGTGTGTGTATATATGTATATATACCACAACCCTGAGGGAGAGGCATCGAAAAGCGAGGATCTAAACTAGCGCATAACAAGCATAACCAACAATATACAACTACCCGTGTGAACATACTTTTAAATTGCTGCTCATATTGACTTAGAGAGGGAGAGAGGTATTAGGACCTCTTGTTTCTATATTTGGAACAAAAAAAAATATATAATCACCAGATTTAACAAAGGCTTCTCTGCACGCAAACACTCTGGATTAACACGCCATTGAAGAGAGAGAGAGAGAGAGAGAGAGAGAGAGAGAGAGAGAGAGAGAGAGAGAGAGAGAGAGAGAGAGATTTGAATGGAGCGAGAAAGAGCACATCTAAATTGATTATGTTCCTTAATTTTACCAGTTAACCGAAAGAAAAATAATTAATGAGAGAGAGAGAGAGAGAGAGAGAGAGAGAGAGAGAGAGAGAGAGAGAGAGAGAGAGAGAGATTTAAACTAAACATCTAAATCAAATATATTCACTAATTTTACAGAAAGAAAAATAAGTAATGAAGATATGAGATAGATAGATTGATAGAGATATTCGAAACACATCTAAATTAGTTATATTAATTAATTTTACCATTTAACTCGTGTACATTATAATCAACAGGGACTTCAGCTGTTCGAGACAGAACGAAAAGTCAATTAATAGAACTAAGTTATTTTCCCATCCAAGTCCCATTGAACCTCCAAAGTTTCAAATAACAAAATAAAGCAAAACTTTAAGGATGACCTAAGGATGGAGGTGTTTGATGGAGCCTATAGATCTATATGCTGAGTCATCAGCAGCCATTGCCTGGCCCTCCTTGGTCATACCTTGGGTGGAGAGGAGGCTTGTGCGCTGATCATATGTACATATGGTCAGCCTCTAGGGCATTGTTCTGCTTGATAGGGCAATGCCACTTTCCCTTGCCTATGATATTCATGAGTGGCTTTTAAACCTTTAATGGTTAAAATAAATCTCTGGTCAGTCACTAGGGCATTGTCCTGCTTGGTAGGGTAATGCCACTGTCCCTTGCCTGTGCCATTCACGAGTGACCTTTAAACCTTTAATGGTTAAAATAAAAAATTTCAATAAATAAATAAATTATACACGAAAAATACAACCTTTCAATCGTGTTATGATCAGTCTCTAGGGCATTGTCCTGCTTGGTAGGGTAATGCCACTGTCCCTTGCCTGTGCCATTCACGAGTGACCTTTAAACCTTTAATGGTTAAAATAAAAAATTTCAATAAATAAATAAATTATACACGAAAAATACAACCTTTCAATCGTGTTATGATCAGTCTCTAGGGCATTGTCCTGCTTGATAGGGCAATGCCACTGTCCCTTGCTTATGCCATTCATGAGTAGCCTTTAAACCTTTAATGATTAAAATACAAAATATGTAAAAATAACCTTTAAAACTTTAATGATTAAAATACAAAATATGTAAAAATAACCTTTAAAACTTTAATGATTAAAATACAAAATATGTAAAAATAACCTTTAAAACTTTAATTGCTAAAATACAAAATATGTAAAACTAACCTTTAAAACTTTAATGATTAAAATACAAAATTTGTAAAAATAAATAAATAAATTATGCACTAAAAATAAAACCTTGAAATCGTGTCAAAAATATTCAAGTCCTCCTCCCACTATTTCCGAAAACCATCAGAAGAACACGACGGGGGGACGTCTTGGGAAACAATGGCAAAGTCCTCCAAGACATTTCCATTCCAGTAGCAATTTCCAGAGTTCTAGTGGCCCAGCCAGTCCACCTCAGCTTAATTATACAAAATTTCCAAAAACTTCTGCTGCCCCGTTCCAATGTTCTCAAACTTCAACTCCCAAACTTCAGTTCGAGTCCGAACTTCTTGGGGGGAGGGGGGGGGGGGGGCTGTTTCACTCCACCACTTCGTCATTAACTGCTTAAATTATTCAACAGTCTTCTTCTTCTTCTTCTTCTTCTTCTTCTTCTGCTGCTGCTGCTGCTGCTGCTGCTGCTGCTGCTGCTGCTGCTGCTGCTGCTCTTCTTCTTCTTCTTCTTCTTGTAAAAGATGCAACTTCTCCGGAAGAGATAGTTTATTAATTTTACTATATTTGATTTTCTTTAGTTGCATCTACGTGTATTCCTCGTCCACTTAGCTAGTCTTGTGACAACCCGTTAGGTCACCTTTCCTCAGATTTCCGTAATGGCCAAAATGAACCTTATGGATGCAAGATTACGTGACTGCTTCTTTATCTCTCTTGGTAAACATTGGAACTCTCTTACTGCTTATGTACTTCCTTATTCTGAAAACCTTATTATGACATATCTTTTTTTTTTTATGTTGAACAGGCTGACATAAGTCTTTTAAAGTTTATATATGAAATATGTTTTATTACTAGTGTTTTTTAAATATTTTAATTTAATTGTTCATTATTTCTTCCTTCGTTGATTTATTTCATTATTTCCTTTCCTAACTGGGCTAATTTTCTTGTTGGAGCCCTTGGGCTTATAGCCTCTTGCTTTTCCAACTAGGATTGTAGCGTAGATGATGGTAATAATAATAATAATAATAATAATAATAATAGAGTAAGATTTTTCCGACCCGATTCCAACTTTGGTCAAAATCGGTACGGTGAGTTTTCGTATAAAGGTTTCTCACAAACAAAGAGGCTAAGAAACAGTAGACAGGGGTGAATACATACCTTTTGCATAACCTTCGATTTTCTCGTCATGTAATACATCAAGATTTGTTTTAATCCAATTCCAAATTTGGTCAAAATCGGTACATTAGTTTTCGTGAAAAGTTGCTCACAAAGTAGCTCGCCTAATCTTCGAGTTAGGCGAAGGCAATAATAATCAGTAATCAAAAATAATGGTACAAGTGAACAAAACATAATCCCAATCTGATAACAAACTAATCTACCAGAAATCCTTTCCGACACCAAGATTCCAAAGTATGAAAAAATGAGTACAGCAATCTGCTTCCAGACAAAAAAGAGTGAATTAAATATAGGCAAGCAATAATGAGCAGGAGCAATAACGATGATATATGGAGCAATTACCTTCAGGTTCGTACTCTTTAAGACCAAATTGCAAACCATAAGGTAACCCAGTTTCATTTCTTTCTAAATGACCCTCTCTCTCTCTCTCTCTCTCTCTCTCTCTCTCTCTCTCTCTCTCTCTCTCTCACAGGTAACGTAGTCTCATTACTTTCTAAATGACCTCCCTCTCTCTCTCTCTCTCTCTCTCTCTCTCTCTCTCTCTCTCTGGTAACGTAACTTCATTTATTTCTAAATGCTCTCTCTCTCTCTCTCTCCTCTCTCTCTCTCTCTCTCTCTCTCTCTCTCTCTCTCACAGGTAACGTAGTCTCATTACTTTCTAAATGACCTGTCTCTCTCTCTCTCCTCTCTCTCTCTCTCTCTCTCTCTCTCTCTCTCTCTCTCAGGTAACGTAGTCTCATTGCTTTTAAATAACCTCTCTCTCTCTCTCTCTCTCTCTCTCCTCTCTCTCTCTCTCTCTCTCTCTCTCATAAACTGGGAGAAATAAATTAGACCACTAGCTCCGAAGAAAATGAAAATGTGTAAGTAGGCTATACACATTTTGCAATATATGTTTCATTTGAAAAAGGATAACACTAAACAGTGGATTTCATATACTTAAGCTCAAAGATGAGACGTTTATTATTATTACAACTTACCAAGCTACAACCCTAGTTGGAAAATAGGATGCAATAAGCCCAAGGGCTCAAACAAGGAAAAATAGCCCAGTGAGGTAAGGAAATGAAGAAATAAATAAACTATGAGAGATGTAATGAATAATTAAACTCTTTTAAGAGCAACAACATGAAAATAAAATCTTTCATATATAAACTATAAAGACTTTAAAGAAAAAACAAGAGGAAGAGAAATAACATAGAATAGTGTGCCCGACTGTACCCTAAGCAAGAGAAATAAATAAGGAACCATTAACATAAAAATATTCCAAAAAACAACATTAAAATAGATTTTTTCATATATAAACTATACAAAACAGTCCTACACTTAAAAAAACTGTAATTGTAATCGGATATTCTGCGTAAAAATATTATATGTTCTCAGCCGTATTTCAGTAAAAAACAGGTGACCGTAATTACTACCCTACTTTGTTACTATCTTTTACAGGTTAGTGACCGTAATATTACTCCTTTACCTCAATGAATCCATTTTTAAAACGGCAAATACCAGGATTTTTACAAATTTTTACGGCAAATTTTTTGTAGTGTAATATTATACTAAGCAGCTCTTCAAGGGGAAGGACACTCAAAAGTCAAGCATTTGTTCTCTAGCCTTGGGTAGTGCCATAGCCTCTGTACCATGACCTTCCACTGTCTTGCTTGAGGGTACATTCGGACACACAATTCTATCTAATTTCTCTTCTTCTGATTTGTCAAAGTTTTTATAGATTATATAGGAAATATTTATTTTAATGTTGTTACTGTTCTTAAAATATTTGTTTCCTTTCCTCACCGGGCTACTTCCCCTGTTGGGGCCCCTAGGCTTATAGCATCCTGCTTTTCCCACTAGGGCTGTAGCTTAGCAAATAATAATAATAATGATGATGATGATAATAATAATAATAATAATAATAATAATAATTAAAACAAACAGGGATCTACTACTACTACTACTACTACTAATAATAATAATAATTAAAACACAAACAGGGATCTACTACTACTACTACTACTACTAATAATAATAATAATTAAAACAAACAGGGATCTACTACTACTACTACAACTACTCATAATAATAATAATAAAAATAATAATAATAATTAAAACACAAACAGGGATCTACTACTACTACTACTAATAATAATAATAATAATTAAAACAAACAGGG
>NC_090746.1:99740157-99745157 GCF_036898095.1 Palaemon carinicauda
GGAATTTTTAATTGAAATCAGTTACTTATTGTGCAATTTGTAATTGAAATGAGGATTACATATTGAGCAATTTGTAATTGATATGAGGATTACATATTGGGCAATTTGTAATTGAAATGAGGGTTACATATTGTGCAATTTGTAATGAAATCAGGGTTACATATTGTGCAATTTGTAATTGAAATCAGGGTCACATATTGTTTAATTTGCAATTGAATTTGGATTACATATTGTGTAAATTTGAAGTTGAAATCAGGGTTACATATTGTGAAATTTGTAATTGAAATCAGGATTACATATTGTGCAATTTGTAATTGAAATCATGGTTACAATTTATGATATTCGAAATTGAAATTAGGATTACATATTGTGCAATTTGCAATTGGAATCATGATTATATATTGTGCGACGTGTAATTGAAATATGGATTATATATTGTGCAATTTGTAATTGAGTTACATATTGTGTAATTTGTAATTAATATCAGTTACCTATCGTGCAATTTGTAATTGAAATAAGGGTTACATATTCTGCCATTTGGAATCGATTTAAGGGGTATATTTCGTGCAATTTGTAATTAAATCAGGGTTACATATTGTGCAATTTGTAATTGATATAACGGTTATATATCGTGCAATTTGTAATTCAAATCAGGGTTACATATTGTGCAATTTGTAATTGAAATCCGAGAGACCTGTCTTGGGACCACGGCCGATGAGCAATGGTGTTTACGAGCAGGTTCGATTGGTAACAACGTTATTTACCTTGCATGAAATATTCAGGAGATAGCGATGCGCTTCCAGCATAAGTTATGAAACGTATTCCGTATTCGTGATAGATTGCCATCTCTGATTGCATCAGAATATATTACCGATTCATGAATCCGAACGTTATTTCCTCCTCTGTGAGTGGCAGAAGATTAGCAGCGTGCCAAATAGGTCTTAATAATTCTGCGCGTGTAGTTCTGTGGCCTCGGCTTCGTGCTGCGAAATACAGGGAAGGTTCGTGGGAAAAGGTTGAGTGGTGGAGCACCTTTCGAAGTCAATTTGCCACGCTTTCGAATTCGGGATTTCATTCTAATGTCGGGGGAAGTGACTGCTGGGTTAAGAGGGTTGCGATGCTGAATGTAGAAGGAGGAGCATTATTATGGCATTGGAAGTTGCACGCTATTTGATTTTTATTCTTTAGGTATGTCATGACCCTATTTAAATAAGGTAAAGTTTCCCAACAATGACGGAAGATGAATGATTGGATTAATTAGATATGAAATTTATCTCTCGTCTCTATTTCTCGTATATTTGTCTCTTTTATCTCTTTATTTGTTGTTCAGATCTGAAGTAAATCTCTTAATCTCTTGTCTTTTTTATATTTGTCACTTATTTGTCTCATTCATCTCTTTATTCACTGTACGAGTCTTGTCTTTTTTATATTTGTCTCTTATTTGTCTCATTCATCTCTTTATTCACTGTACGAGTCAACATGCTTCTCTGTATTATACCTGGCAGCTTATATCTTTCTCTTACAAAGCACAAGGAGGTCATGTTTTCATCCCTGTCTACGTGTTTGTAATACTGAGATAACTCAAGAATGAGTGAACGGATCTAAGTGACCAGGATTTGAAACTTTCATTGTGTAACCCCATCTACTTTCTAGTGCCTTGGCAAAGGAATTCAACACTTCCCACCCCTCCCCCTTTTCTAACCACAGATCTGTGATTCGTCAGTTTTTGGGAGAATGTAGTTCCCGAGTGTACTACCTCTTATAGTATTCCCTCTCACCATGATATGATTACTTCATCTGCCCCTGAGCGTGACAACAAGTTACTTCGTTGGACACTGAAAGTTTCAAATCCTGGAGTCCATTTTCCAAAAGACGTACCCATCCCCTTAATCTCTCTGTTGTTGTTACTAAGGCTTCTGTAAATAGAACTGTTATGGATATTAAACGAGTAATATAGTCGATGTGAAGTTCGCTTTTTCTTGCATTACCTGCAATGAAAATAGAGCTTTATTATTCTTTGTCCTAATATTAATTGTATTATCGTGTATTATCAGAATGTGGATATTCCTGTCTCTGCAATAAAGGGGGATTTTATCAGTGAGCTTTGTGTATTGGACACGTCAAAACTGACAGCTAACTATTTACAGTAGACAGGTACACGTGAATGTGTTGTCGCCAATGTTGTTTATCCTCCTCACGGATATAGTAATGCCTACTAGAACAGTCAGAGATGGTGGAGAAGTATTGGACTGGATTGGTGATAGGAATTTAGCAGACCTAAAGTATGCTGATGATGCTGTCACACACACATAGAGATTCAACCCTTCTCACCACCTCCCCATTTCCTCTCGGGGTACTCCTTCTCACCAGGGTATGACTATTTCTCTCCCTCCTACCCAAGGGACAGGGAGAGACCGAGTAGTTTTATGTCTGATGATGCCTCCGAACGTGACCGGAAAGAAAATATATATTTATATGTATATATAAGTACATATATATATATGTATATATATATATATATATATATATATATATATATATATATATGTGTGTATATATATATATATATATATATATATATATATGTATGTATATATATATATATATATGTATATATATATATATATATATATATATATATATATATATATATATATGTATATGTGTGTGTGTGTTTGTGTGTGTGTAAAGACAAATAGCTCTACATAGGGGAGATGGTATCAAGGGTATGAAGGACCTTTGTTTACGTTGCATTAACCCCGAGTGATGAGTTAGTTTGTAAAACAAACATAAGTGGCTTTATACTATAGTCATCTATTAGCACAATAAGCCAGCTCAGGGTTGATGTGGACATGAGGAAACAGTTATAAAAGAGATAAAGGTGAATGGGATTGTTATTAATAACATCAGTGCTGAGTGTGTTGATATTAATATATGTTAATTTTGATGATAAGCGTCTCTTTGTCGCCAACAAGTATCTCCATGTTTTATTTTATTTTTTTTTTTAGCTTATAATTTCACACATTTTTCTTGCTAAGTTTTTATTTTTTATTAACGTTTTGTAAAATATCCCACATTTCTTCTCTTCTGTCAAGCACAGTTCGTATTACTTTCTCAGAGAGAGAGAGAGAGAGAGAGAGAGAGAGAGAGAGAGAGGAGAGAGAGAGAGAGAGAGAGAGAGAGAGAGGAGAGAGAGAGAGAGAGAGTTGCATGAGTTTTTTTGCAAACGTTTTATAAATTATGCGTTATATTACTTCTCTCCTTTCAATACAGTTTGTATTACTTTCTCAGAGAGAGAGAGAGAGAGAGAGAGAGAGGAGAGAGAGAGAGAGAGAGAGAGAGAGAGAGAGAGAGAGAGAGAGTTATTTTAATTTTTTGGCGAACGTTTTATAAAATATCAGATATTACCTCTCTCCTTTCAAAAATAGTATGTTTTACTTTTCACACAGAGAGAGAGAGAGAGAGAGAGAGAGAGAGAGAGAGAGAGAGAGAGAGAGAGAGAGAGAGAGAGAGAAAGAGAGAGAGAGAGAGAGAGGAGAGAGAGAGAGAGAGAGGGTCCCTCCCTTCTTTAATCAATTGGCGAACGTTTTATGAAATATCTATTAATTATCTTCTTTCAAAACCAGTTAGTTTTATATTCTTCTTTTAAGTGTTTTTGCGAACGTTTTATAATACATCAAATATTACTTCTCTTCTTTCAAAAAAAGTTCATATTACATTCTCAATGAGAGAGAGAGAGAGAGAGAGAGAGAGGAGAAGAGAGAGAGAGAGAGAGAGAGAGAGAGAGAGAGAGAGAGAGAGAGAGAGAGAGAGAGTTGCATGAGTTTTTTTGCAAACGTTTTATAAATTATGCGTTATATTACTTCGCTCCTTTCAATACAGTATTGAGAGAGAGAGAGAGAGAGAGAGAGAGAGAGAGGAGAGAGAGAGAGAGAGAGAGAGAGAGAGAGAGAGAGAGCGCCTCCTCACAGAGGTGAAGCATCTCTGGAGTATGAATTGTTGTTGTCACAAAAGAAGATTAAATGTCATTTCTTTCCAGCAAAGTGATTGAAATGTCAAACTGCCTTTTACGAAGTCGGGTTTTAAATGTCACATTTGCTAATGGGATACGTTGAGAAATACGTATGCCTATTCCCTCCTCACCCCCCCCCCCCTTACCCCATGTCAGTAAATAGCTAGCATAATCTCCCAAGTTGATCTTTGTTGAATATTTAGTTTTGTTTCCTTTCCTCACTGGGCTATTTTCCCTGTTGGAGCCACTGATCTTATAGCATCTTGCTTTTCCAACTAGGGCTGTAACTTAGAAAATAATAATAATAATACTAATAACAATAATAATAATAATCATCATCATCATCTTCTTTAAGTGGGAGTCTAATGGAAAGGTCAATGTCTTTTCCATCTGCTAGACAGGGGTTGGAGATCCGCTCAAGGTCGATAGTTTCTTGTAGTGTCTGTAACCTCACCATCCTTGTGAGCTAAGGGTGGGGGATGTTATAGATCTGGCTGCTGAGTCATCAGTAGCCATTGTTTGGCTCTCCCTGGCCCTAGCTTGAGTGGAGAGGAGATTTTGGTGCTGATCATACGGATATATGGCCAGTCTAGGGCATTGTTGTGGACGGGAGTTCGAGTCTCTCTCAAGCCCTATAGCTTCTTGTAGTGTCTGTAACTTCACCATCTTTTTGAGCTAAGGATGTGGGGTTTGGGAGGAGTTCATATGTCGGCTTGCTGACTCATCCACAGCATTGCCTGGTTCTCCCTGGTCCTAGCTTGAGTACAGATGGGCCTTATGTATATATGGTCAGTATCTAGAGCATTGCCATTGTTCCTTGCCTCTGCCATTTATATATATATATATATATATATATATATATATATATATATATATATATATATATATATATATATATAAACAAATGCAGGCATTTCTAATCTACTGTAGGACAAGGGCCTCAGACATATCCTTATTCATGTCTGGCTTTGTCCATCTTTCTCACCAC
>NC_090746.1:99752657-99775058 GCF_036898095.1 Palaemon carinicauda
TTATTTTCATACTAGTATGAGCGACCAGTCAAAAATGACGGCTAGATATCTAGGATTTTGGATAGATATGCGCACACGCACGCAAATTTGAACCCTTCCCACTCCGTCTCCCTTAACTATTCTTTCTCCCCTTGGCTATGACTACTACCTCTTTCCCTAGTTAGGACTATTCCCTCACTCCCTGGCTATGACTACTTTCTCTCCATGGCTATGACTACTACCTCTTTCCCTAGTTAGGACTATTCCCTCACTCCCTGGCTATGACTACTTTCTATCCATGGCTATGAATACTCCCTCTCTCCATGGTTATGACTACTCCCTCTCTCCGTACCTGAGGGACAGGGAGAGACCGAGTAGTTGTACTTTTGGCAGTGCTGGTGAAAGTGACCATATATAATATATATATATATATATATATATATATTATATATATATATATATATATATATATATATATATATATATGTATGTTTATATATATATATGTATGTATATATATATATATATATATATATGTGTGTGTGTATACAGTATATATATATATATATATATATATATATATATATATATATATATATATATATATATATATATTCATATATATAAAGCCAGACACTTGCTCTTTATCATATAGGGAGATATTGAAATGAAGCTCTAATGTAAGGTATTGAGAGTACAAAGTCAACAATAATGGCAATTAATTAATTAATTTCTTGTCTATTAAGTACTGTGCTAAATTTGGGACCGTAGCTATTAAAACTGTACCTTTATATAAATAAAATTGTTACTAAGCCACATTTTAACATTATTATAACTAATAATTAATTTTCCAAACTATTCTTGGTTAGCTATCTATCTGTTCTCACTCTTCTTTCACCTATTCTACCTGTATAAAGGTTTAAAGGCCACTCATAAATGGCAGAGGCAAGGGACAGTGACATGGCCCTAGCAATAAGGACAATTCCCTAGAGACTAACAATATATGATCAGCTCCCGAGCCCCCTCTCCTCCCAAGCTAGGACCTGGGAGGACCAGGTAATGGCTGTTGATGAGTCAGCAGATAGACCTATAGGCTCCCCCAAACCCCCAAACCTGAGCTCACAAGGATGGTAAGGTTTCAGACACTAAAGGCCCTAACGAGTCTGCAACCTTAATGCGTTGCAAAGGTTATAGTTCTTTATTAAGCTTTTGTTGCATATATGGCAAAAGTTAATGTGATTTTACAACCTGTAGTAATAAGAAATATTAATGAGATGCAAAGGTTATAGTTTTTCTTAAACTTTTGCATATATGACGAAAGTTGTTAATATTTCACAACCTGTTGTAATGAGAAATATTAATACGTTGCAAAGGTTATAGTTTTTTCTCAAGCTTTTGTTGAATATATGACGAAAGTTGATGATATTTTACAAGCTGCTGTAATGAGAAATATTACGTTGCAAAGGTTATAGTTTTTTCTCTTAAGCTTTTGTTGAATATATGACGAAAGTTAATGATATTTTACAAGCTGTTGTAATGAGAAATATTGATGCATTACAAAGGTTATAGTTTTTCCTTAAGGTTTTGTTGCATATATGACGAAGGTTAATAGTTTTTTACAACCTGTTGTAATGAGAAATATTAATACATTGCAAAGGTTATAGTTTTTTCTTAAACTTTTGTTGAATATATGACGAAAGTTGATGATATTTTACAAGCTGCTGTAATGAGATGGATGCAACTTCTTAGGTTATTGTACCAGCCACGTAGATTTTATACTCCCACCGTATGAATATTGCTGGTTTGAGTAGTGGGAAATGTTTTGGGCCACTAATAAGTATTGTTTGATATGAAGTACACCTTTAAGTTTTCCCTCATTGTACCTGTGTCTATTGTTTGACCTGTACCCTACGCCCTGATATCGATTGTCTGTGGAGAATACAGCCTTCCTTTCAGTCTTGTTCAAGTTCAGGTGAAATTGTTTTTTTTTTTTTTACGTTCATTATTATTATTATTATTATTAGTATTATTATTATTATTATTATTATTATTATTATTTTATTATTATTATTATTATTATTATTATTATTATTGCTAGCCAAGCTACAACCCTAGTTGGGAAAGCAAGATGCTATAAGCCCAAGGGCTCCAACAGGGAAAAGTAGCCCAGTGAGGAAAGGAAATAAGGAAATAAATAAACGGTATAAGAAGTCATGAACAATTAAAATAAAATATTTAAAAAAAAAAAACATTATTAACATTAAAATAGATAATTCATATATAGACTATAAAAAGACTCATGTCAGCCTGTTCAACATAAAAAAAAACAGTTGGAAGATATCGGTTCGTTAATATATAAGTAGGTTGGGCAATTTTTGTTTGTTCACCACTAAGGCATTTTCTTTAGTATGGATTGCTCCTACGAAAAACAGCATATCGGTCACTGCCACATTCATATTTGAAACGCCCCTGCCTAGCGATCTGCTGGACTGGAGATCGAGACCCGCTCAAGCTCGATAGTTTCTAATAGTGTTTGCAACCAACCTCACCATCCTTGCTAACTCAGGATGTGGAGTTTTGGGGGAGGCTGCAGGTTTACCTGCTAAATCATTAGCAGCCATTGCCTGGTCCTCCCTGCTCCTAGCTTGGGTGAAGGGGGTAGGCTTTGGCGTTCATATGTATGTATGGCAGTCTCTAGGTCATTGTCCTGCTAGGTGCTAGGGCATTGTCACTCTCCCTTGCCTCTGCCATTAATGAGTCACCTTTAAACTTAATCCTAGGTGTACTAATATGTTCTTCATCAGCACGTTGAACCCCATAGATTCTATCTATTCAGTAATCTCCTTTATATCGCTAATAAATTCTTATGACTTGACCATACCAGCTCTGAACTGGTATTCACCCGCTCAAAACTCTTAACATTTTCTATCTTATATTTCTCACCCTTTCTATTCGTAGACTAAGCTAACAATTTATTTCAGCAGCTTCAACTATTTTTCCTCCTTCTTTATTCACAGTCAACTGACCTCACTACAAATCCATAAAGGTCATATTATCACTAATAAATTCTTATGATATGACCAAACCATCTCTAGACTGGTATTCATCCGCTGAAAACTAACACTTTCTATCTCACATTTCACACCCTTTCTATTCGTAGACTAAGCTAAAAATTTATTTCAGCACCTTCAACTATTTTTCCTACTTCTTTATTCACAGTCAACTGACCTCACTACACATCCACGAGGGTCAAATTATCATTTTTACATCTTGCGCCGAAATGGAACTTTTCCCGACCTTTCCTGTTTCGGGTCTTTTAGCGCCTCCCAGAGTCAGTCAGCGAAAGCCATAAGTTTTGTAACGATCGCTGCAACTTGGGTACTTGGGATACCTTATCATCTCTCTCTCTCTCTCTCTCTCTCTCTCTCTCTCTCTCTCTCTCTCTCTCTCTCTCTCTCTCTCTCTTTCTGCTTCTTCTTCTTCTTCTTCCCTCACACGGCCCATTCTCCCGGAAACTTCCCTTCAAGCGGGCTATGTCGCGAACTTCAGTCGCCAGCAAAGAAGTTGAACGCTGGGAAGTTGCTGTAACTCGTATAACTTGAGTTTTTTTTTTTTTTTTTTGGGGGGGGGGCTTTTTTTCACATGGTTATCATCATAAGGCTTCGCTTATCGGCGCTCTCTTTTTTTCTTTTACGGAGTGGAGCCAGGGGGATAATATGAGAAGGGTCTGTATTTCCTTTGTGTGTGTTAGAGAGAGAGAGAGAGAGAGAGAGAGAGAGAGAGAGAGAGAGAGAGAGAGAGAGAGAGAGAGAGAGAGAGAGAGAGAGAGATCGTTGCTTGAAATGCATAAATTCCTTTAATCTTCCATTACTTTAAAAAGGTGAAAAAAAAAATGGAATTTTATTTTCTGTCATGATTGTCATTAAAATTGATTCCTTTTTTTTTCCTTTTTTTTTTGTTATTTTTTTACAAATTTTAGCATAGAAATATTAGGTTACCATTTATGGATATTGGTATTTATTTCAGTTTTGCATTAGTGTTTTATTCCTTTTTCGGTTGTTATTTGTTATTTATTACTTCTCTTGTAGTTTATTTCCTCGTTTCGTTTCCTTACTGGTCTATTTTTCCATGTTGGAACCCTTGGGATTATAGCATCCTTCTAATCCATGTACAGTTGTAGCTTAGCATGTGATGATGATAATAATAATAATAATAATAATAATAATAATAATAATAATAATAATAATAATAATAATAATAATAATAATAATAAAGACATAGTCAGTCGTTTGTTTTTAAATTACAACAATTCTTCATAATTGTGTGATGCTTAAATACCTAACTTATCAACAATATTATTATTATTATTATTATTATTATTATTATTATTATTATTATTATTATTATTATTATTATTATTAGCAGCCAAGCTACAACACTACTTGAAAAAGCAAGATGCTATGGGCCCAAGGGCTCCAGAAGGAAAAATAGCCTTTGAGGAAAGGAAATTAAGTAAATAAACTATTGACTCCAGCATGGTAAAATAGCCCAGTGAGGAAAGAAAATGAAGAAGTAAATAAACTACAGAAAAAATACTGAATAATCAAAATAAATTTTTTTTAAAAAATATTAACATTAGAATAAATCTTTCATATATAAATTATTAAAACTTCCAGAAAAAAAATTGGAAGAGAAAAGTTAGAAATCACGCTAGCTTTATGCTACCTACAGATAAAAGCTAAAAAGTGTGAACCTTTAAAGGAACAGAAATCGTACCACTGAGGTGCCCTTTGCGTGGAAGGCGTTGCTCCCCTCTGGATTACCCCCTTCGAGTATTGCAGACACAAGGCGTTTCCCCCTCGGTAGTCATTCCCATTAGGAGTGTAGTGGCACCTCGTGTACGGTGGTATGTGCCAGAGAATGGGTTATTAAAGTAGATTCCTTTTTTTAAGGTTTTTCGAATTTTTAGCTGTGACTATATATATATATATATATATATATATATATATATATATATATATATATATATACACTTTGTTTATATGTATATATTTATATACTCATACATTTACATATATATATATATATATATATATATATATATATATATATATATATATATATATATATATATATATATATATATATATACACACACACATATATATATATACATATATATATATATATATATATATATATATATATATATATATTATTATTATTATTATTATTATTATTATTATTATTATTATTATTATTATTATTATTATGACAAGCCAAGCTGTGACCATAGTTGGAAAAGTAAGATGCTATAAGCCCAAGGGCTTCAACAAGGAAAAATAACCCAGTGAGGAAAGGAAATGAGGAAATAAATAAGTTACAAGAGAAGTAATAATCAAAATAATATATATATATATATATATATATATATATATATATATATATATATATATATATATATATATATATACTGTGTATATATATATATATATATATATATATATATATATATATATATATATATATATATATATATATATATATATATATATATATATATATATATATATATATATATATATATATATATATATAGCCAGACACTTGATTTTTATTATATATGGGAGATAATTACGCAACCGATGTAGTACAGCTTTGTGCAAAATATTCTTCCCCCCAACTTTTACCGTGGTAAATCTGTGTTGTTCAGTCAGTAGAATTTCCTTTTTAATGGCGTTTTACCTTCGGCAAAATTTCTTTGTTTGTGTTGGTTACGAGGCATGATTTAGTTTGTTTATTTTAAGGGCTGTATAAAGTGTATAGAAGGGGGTGCGGGTGGTTGTGCTTTCCCCTTAAGAGGTATTTGAACTTTCTTGCCCTGTTTGACTGTGATTCATTTCGCTGTACGAATGTAATACATTGTAATATTTGAGTTTTGCATTTGCTTTAACGTGGTGAAAGGGTTTGTGTATCCCCATGATCTACAAAGCTGTACTAGTTATGGTAAGTCATACTAGGTTGATTTGCTGTAAGGGATCAAACATGTCTTCCACCATCACCAATCCGCAGTTACATAATACATCTGTAATATTTGGTTTTTACAGTTACCTTAACGTGGTGAAAGGGTTTGTGTATCGCCATTATCAGCAAAGCTGTACTAGTTATGATCAGCCATACTAGGCTGGTTGGCTGTGTGTGATCAGACAAAAGTCCCCCACCATCACCAATCCTAAGTGGCCAGCGTGATGATGAAAATTGGCCAAACCCTAGACATAAATAAGGACATGTCTGAAGGGTTTGTCCTGCAGTGGTGTAGAAACTGCTGCATTGGTTGTTGTTGTTGTTGTTGTTATTATTGATGAAGGAAAGGTAGGGATAGATACTTGGGATCTAATATAAGTGCTCTTATACGATACCAGATTTATGTTTGTATTTAATTAAAAGGATTTCGAGTCTATATAAACCTATTTGAAAAAAGCTTCATTAACGTGTTATATATATATATATATATATATATATATATATATATATATGTATATATATATATATATATATATATATATATACATACACACACACACACACACATATATATATATATATATATATATATATATATATATATATATATATATATATATATATATATATGTGTGTGTGTGTGTGTGTGTGTGTGTGCTTGGCATTTGTAGCATTATTACCAATTCCCCCAATTTTGCTGAATCCTTAATAGTAAATGGTCAAACATTCCATTAATTTCCGCCCCATTTCCCAATCGTGGCAGTGAAAGATGTTAAAAAGAGGGTGTTGGGGTAGATGGGCGGGTGGGCATATGAGCGGGTGGGTGCGTTCCCCCCCTGAAGCCCCCCACCATTCACTCTCAGACTTCAAAGTCCGCCATGATATGACTGGGCAATAACTTCCAGTCCAGGACTTCGCCTCCTTCAGAGGAGAGCGCATATTTGCGTCTCGTAAAGCGTCAGGCGATGCACAGGAGTTAAAGGGGAGCCGTCACCCCTTTTTGCCAGGTTGGCCTTTTTTCAGGCCAAGTACACCTCAAATTTGGCCTTTTTAAGATTGGTTGGCCTTTAGTAAGATGAAAAAAAGGTTTGGCCTTAAATGCTATATTTTTGTCCTTTTTCTACTATTAAGGTGGCCTTTTAAAGCTGCGGTTGATTAGAAGTTGGACTTTTCTCGTTTAATATACCTGGCAACCCTGGCCGGGCGTCACAAGGGCGAGAGGGTGAAGTTTGAAGGTGGCGCTTGTGTCCGTCAAAATTCCTTTTTTTTTTTTTTTGCCTTCGCTTCCAGGAAGCTGGCAACGATGCGTCAAAGCTCTTCAGGCTGTGTTCGAAGGGTGTCTGTTGCCTGTTATATTAATCTTGCGTAGAATGAAACCGTTATTTTTCCTCTCTCTCTCTCTCTCTCTCTCTCTCTCTCTCTCTCTCTCTCTCTCTCTCTCTCCTCTGCAGTTTTATCAATTTTGTATAGACTAAAAACCTAGGGTTGTAGCTTAGCTAATAATAGTAATAATAATAATAATAATGATAATAATATTAATAATTTGGTGTTAACTATAGGCTTATGCACGTACTTTTATGCCAACCTCATTTCAATAAACATAATTCCATGAGGTAGAAAGTCATGAATTTGAATGAAAAATGTTATAAATATGCTTTCAGTATTATTTAAAGGTTTAAAGGCCCCTCATGAATGGCAGAGGCAAGGGACTGTGACAGTGCTCTAAGAGCACAACCCCCCCCCCCTCCACCCAAACTAGGACCCAGCAGAGCCAGGCAGATAGACCTATAGGCTCCTCCAACACCCCCTTCCTTTGCTAACAAGGATAGTGAGGTAGCAGCGACCATAGGAACTAAAATGTTTGAGCAGGACTCGAACCACAGGGAAGGACGCTACCAACAGGTCACCACAACCCTTGGGGTAATTTTAGGGTTAGTCTGTTAATGAATATTAACTCCTTTACTGAATGTTATGAATGATTTGTTAACCACCCCACATGAGGCTTAAAACCATTTATTCAAACAATATCCATGCTCCCCCTTACATTGATATTGTTTTTATAGGTATATATATATATATATATATATATATATATATATATATATATATATATATATATATATATATATATATATATATATCCCACTTTATTAAAAACATTTCCATTTAAATACAATTACATTGATTTATATTTAAAAACAACCACATGTGGTTTGTCTATTGAAAAACCGTTGCATTAAATGTAGTCTCTTTACAAAAGAACACATATGTGGGTTTAAATTTAGACTAAACTTAATCCTATTCCTCTGTTGGATAATTAATTTTACAGATGATTATGATGTGTTTAGTAAATTAGTTTTAGTTAGAAATGTTATAAAAAAAGTTTTCACCCTCTCCTGTATCCCCAGTTGTTCTTATAAATGCTGGAAGTAATTCCAGGAATAAAGAGATAAGTATGTATTGAAAGGTAACCCGTGTTATTTTTCGTAAGAATTGTTCACTTATGATCTAAAGATCGTTGATTTCATGTATTTACGGTTAACGCTATTTTCAAAGTATTTAACAAATAACATGTCATTTCAGTTAATTCAGTAAAGGAAAGGAAATAGAGAATTAGCATATGGAATAAGAATTAAAATATGGATAAGTTAAAAAATAAGAGATAAATAGCAACTTTTCTTTTATGCGCATGGCGCATGCATAATGAAAGCCGGTCAGCGTGGAAGGTAACTCAGAGCCAGTCGCGTTCCGCGTTTTCTGTCGATTTTCTACGTTTTTTATACCATGTGATAATATTAACTACGCAGATTATTATATGAATAACGTTACAACGTTTTTCAAGTTGGAATTACGACCTACGTCACGTAACAAGAGCGATTTCATCTAAAAACGTTTTTTGGCGCGGAAAGTCAAAAGTGGGCGCCATCTTTTATTCGAGAACTGAAAAAGCCTCCGGTTATCAGTGACTACTAATCTCAGGTAAGTAACCAGTTCTAAATGTAATTTGTTACATTTTAGGCAGAAATATGGATTACTTTAGTCATTTATTATCTAAAACGTCGTTATTGTTAAGTGGCCTCGGGTATGCAACCCATTCTGTTTAGCGTATTAAGACATGGTAGATTATAGTTTTTATATATACAGTAGTTCATTTTCAAGTTTCTTTGAACTAAATTTATGTTTCCTAACATTGTGTATTTCATTTGAAGTTCTTGTTCAAGTTTGTATTAACCAAATGGCCGTTTCCTATAATAGTTTATTACAGCATAGGCCTATGGTGCATATGGTTTTTTAAATCATTTAATAACATGTTAGTTATGTTATTCTGGTCAATTTAGTATTCCAACTAGACTGAAACTCTGCTTTTATTTAGAGATTCAATGACGAGGCTCAGGTTAAGTTAGCTTTCAAGTTAGTAAGTCGTCGTCGTTTTTATTTATAGGTCCTTTTCAAATTTGTTTTTACCAAATGCATGTTTCCTTAATTTGTATATTTTCAAATTTGTTTTAACCAAATGCCCGTTTCCTAAAGTAGTTTGTTGCATGGTAGGCCTATGTTGCATATGCCCCTTTTTTTTATTATGTAATAACATGTTAGTTACGTTATTCTGGTCCATTTAGTATTCCAATTACACTAAAACTCGGCTTTCATGAAGAGATTCAGTGACGAGGCTCAGGTTAAAGTTAGGTTTCATGTTAGTAAGTCGTCGTCGTTTTTATCTATAGGTCCTTTTCTAATTTGTTTTTACCAAATGCATGTTTCCTAAATTTGTATATTTTCTCTATAGGACTTGTTCAAATTTGTTTAAACCAAATGCCCGTTTCCTAAAATAGTTTGTTGCATGGTAGGCCTATGTTGCATATGCCCTTTTTTATTATGTAATAACATGTTAGTTACACTATTCTGGTCCATTTAGTATTCCAATTAGACTAAAACTCTGCTTTCATTTAGAGATTCAGTGACGAGGCTCAGGTTAAGTTAGTTCTCATAATGTTAGTAAATCTAGTTGAACGGTTTTCCTTTTGGGTATGCGAGAAGAACATTTCATGTTGGCAACGGTCAACTTGGGTAGTGCCATAGCCTCTGTACCATAATTTCCACTGTCTTGGGTTAGAGTTCTCTTAAGCTTGTCATTATCTTTGTTACTTTTGTATCAGGTTATTTGTACTGTTTCCATTGCTACTTTGCTGCATTGTCACCGTCTGAAGTAGCTATAGTTGAGTGCTAGCTCTGCATACCGATTTTCATGATACCCAAACACACGCCCCCACTCTCTCTCTCTCTCTCTCTCTCTCTCTCTCTCTCTCTCTCTCTCTCTCTCTCTCTCTCTCTCTCTCTCTCTCTCTAAGTTGTGTGTAAAGGGTGGTTCTAAAGTAGGTGGACAATAAATGATTACATTTATTTTGAGATTACATATGCATGCAATTAAATTCACTAACACAATTATTGCATTGAGAATTAAAATTTATTGTGAACCAAAATACAAAAGTGAATAATATAAATGATACATAAACCTATTCCACATACTGTCCACATACTTTTGGATCACCCTGTGCGTGTATAGGCCATATATATATATATATATATATATATATATATATATATATATATATATATATATATATATATATATATATATATATATATATATATATATATATATATATATATATATATATACTCTTATTGTATCAAGGGGGATGAACGTTTGAATAAGTGTCTTTTAGACTTTTCATGGCATACAATGCCTTATTGCCTCCTAGTATACATTCAGAATCTTTAGACCTATATATTTATGACGTCTTGTTCGTCCAATTTGAAATGTTCGGTATACATGTATATCATGCCAATTGCATCTGGTTGTAACCATGCAACGATGTAACTATTTTGTGGAAGTTTTAATCAAATTTGTATCTGTTATGTGTGTGTTTTCTCGCGTTGCCATGTCAACTCCACCGATGAGGTCTACGCATTTCCTGAATCCTGACCTTAAAATATTTTTTTTTTTTTTTTTTTTTTTTTTTTTTTTTTTTTAAAGGTTGATTATCTGTGTATCCTAAATCTACTATTACTAATAATGGCCATTGGTGATAATTTGAGGTTTGTAAGGTAAATTAGTTGTATTTTTTAGATATTTCTGTACCAAATGATATTTCGTATAATGATAGCATCATCTCAATAAGAGGTAACAATATATTTGCTTCATTATTTTTTAATATGGTGAAAGGGTTTGCGTATCGCTATGATCAGCAAAAGCTGTACTAGTCAGGGCGATCAGACAAAAATTTCCCACCAGCACCAATCCGCATTTGTCAGCGTAATGATGAAAATTGGCCAAACCCCAGACATGAATTGACATGTGTGAGGCGTTTGTCCTGTAGTGGGCTGAAAACGGCTGCGTTTGTTGGTGTATGTGCCGTATTAAATCAGCAGCCAGTATGGTGATGAAAACTGGCCAATCCCCAGACCTGAACAAGGACATTTTTGAGACCTTTGTCCTGCTGTGGACTGCAAACGGTTGCGTTTGTTGTTGTTGTAAGTGCTGGATTAAATCAGTAGCCAATCGTGGCTAATGAAAATTGGCCAAACCACAGACATGAATAAGGACATTTATGAGGCCTTTGTCCTGCAGTGAACTAGAAACAAGTGCATTAGTTGTCGTTATATTTGCTGAATTAGAATTTGGCTCCGTCCCGCAGTGGACCAGAAGCGGCTGCATCTCCTCCCACGCCTAATTGACCCAACGGGCCTCAAGAGGATTCATTGGCTAAATTCAGCAAAGGATAGCCAGTTCCTTGTGATGCGCAGTGCCCATCTAACTAAGGCAAGTGACCCCTGCCGGTCCATACTGATTCCAGTAAGATCACCCGCCAGCCATCGAGAGTAGAAGCCGAAGAGACAATCTTGTTTATCACCTTAAACCCAATCCGTCACCCTGCTGCCAATGACTTCATCGAGATTAGGGGGAGGGGGGGGGTGTTCCTCCACACCTGAAGTTCTTGTTACTCCACCAAGTTGCTCATCTGTAGTATTAAATTTTTGGCTCAGTTGCAGTTGAGTGGAAGTGGTTGCATTTTTCACTGTTGTTGTTGTTGTTATTATTGTTGTTGTTGAATATGCAGTATTAAATTTTTAGCTCCGTTCTGTAGTGGAGTGGAAATGGCTGCATTTGTTGTTGTTGTTGTTGTTGTTGTTGAATATGCAGTATTACATTTTTAGCTCCATCCTGCAGTGGAGTGGAAATGGCTGCGTTTGTTGCTGTTGTTATTGTTTATGCAGAATTAATTTTTTGTCTCCGTCCTGCAGTGGATTGGAAGTAGCTGCATTTGTTGCTGCTGTTGTTATTGTTGTTGTTGTTGTTGTTGTTTTTGTTGTATATACAGTGTTGAATTTTGGGTTCAGTCCTGCCTTTGTTTTTGTAGTATATGGTAGTATTAAATTTTTAGCTCAGTCCTGCATTGGATTGGAAGTGGCTGCATTTGTTGCTGCTACTGTTGTTGTTGTTATCGTTATTGTTGTTATTGTATATGCAGAATTAAATTTTGCCTCCGTCATCGTCACCGTCTGAAAGCGCTCAGTTACTCTCATTGACAGCGCGCCAGGCGAAGAAGATTGATTGAGGAGATAAAATATTGAATGAAAAATGTAACTGCCAATAGGAAGTGACAAGCACCGCTATGAAAACGAGGCATTTGTCTGTTTTCGAGGCTGTTACTTTGTTTTATGGAAGCATATTTTTATTGTTACAGACATTTTTCGCTATATATCAGCTCCGTCGCGCCTCAACTTCTGACAGCGCCCGCCCGGATGATTTAATGTGCAGTACGGGTTTTTTTGGGAAAAATAAATGACTCAAAAGTACACATCGTATTTTACTTTTTTTTTCTTTTTTTATAGGCTTTCGAAGTTATTTTCGCGTTCGCTGTATTAATCTCTCATTTTTACGCACATTTGGGAGGGTGCATAAAATTACGCCCGTAGATTTAAAATTTCAATTTGGCGTGAAATTACCACACACAAAAAGAGGGATAGGAAGTATGGTCGTCCTGTGTGCTTTTACATTTCCGATCCACTGTTGAGAGAGAGAGAGAGAGAGAGAGAGAGAGAGAGAGAGAGAGAGAGAGAGAGAGAGAGAGAGAGAGAGAGAGTAATGACCAGTGAAATTCAGTTTAAATGCTTGCACGCTAACATCATGCTGTTCGACGACTGCTTTTATTTCTACTTTACTGCCAGGCTTTGGTACAGTTGGCTTCACTAATTACGGTACCCTGACGTCTCCTTAGCTTCCCGTGACGTGTACCTGAATTAATGAAGCCAACTGTACCTGTCCCGCTTCTGCTTGCCTTCGCCACGCCAGGCATTCTTATTTCGCTCTTAAGTCCACTTCGTACTTGTACATCGATGTGTTTGCTTCAAAATCCAATGGATTTGTCCTTGGGTCATGCCCCAAATGTCCACCAAGTTTCGTTAAAATTAGTTCTGTAGTTTTTGCATAATGTTCTCAATCAAAATATTTGCCAGTTACTTAACATTGGGATTATTTTCAAAGTACTGTTGTGTACCTGTACTTTGATGTACTGTACTATATCCAAAATATTATAAATTCATCCTTGGTTCATACCTCACATATCCACCAAGTTTCGTTATAATTGATTCTAGTTTTAGCGTAATGTTGTTCGCTAAATAAATTTTTCATTAGTTTTAGCGTAATGTTGTTTGGCAAAAAAAACGTTCAGTAGTGTTAGCGTAATGTTCCCTGACAAAGAAAAAAAAAGAAAAAGAAAAAAAAAACTATCAATATTTGCTATTTGCTTAACATGGCGATTATTTTCAAAGTACTGCTGCGCACTTGTACTTTGATGTCTTTTATCGAAATTGTTACAGATTAATCTTTGGGTCTTACCAAACATGACTACGAAGTTTGGTCAAAATCTGTACTGTAGTTTTTGTGTAAAGCTGCCCACAAACAAATAAACATCAGGGGTGAATACATACCCTTTGAAAAATCGTTAACAGAATATTCTTCGGGGTTTTTTTCTAACCAAAGCTTATTTTGGCTTAGAAAATCTTCACCCAGTTCCCTTCAGTCTTTAAGAGTTCGAACCTTCCTGTTATTGGAGGTATTAAGATTCAGGAATGACGATATGGCCAAAGTTCTCTCGTTGGTTGCTGACACAGCTTATTTTCGAAAGGAAAACTAGAGCTCTTTTTTACACTTTTTTTTTCCCCCTTGGAATCTATTCAGATTAATTTTTTGAAGTGGAAATGTATATACTTTTTACTATTTATCTTTTCTTTTCCTTTGTTTTATCTGTAATTCATTGATGGTATTTATCCTGTATCGTGGGTAAAGAAAAACTACAGCTTTTTTTTTTAATCCATTAAGATTTTTTTTTTTTAAGTTAAAATCTATATACTTTTTACGATTTATCTTTTCTTTATTCCAATTTTTTATTTTTTACTTAATTCTTATCAGTAATTCATTGATGGTAATTATCCTGTATCGTGGGTAAAGAGTTTGTGTATCGCCATGATCAGCAGTGCTGTGCTAGTCAGGGTCACCCATACTAGGTTGGTTTGTTGTGAGCGATCAGACAAAAATCTCCAACCATCACTAAGCCGCACTGGCCAAAGTGCTGACGAAAACTGGCCAGTCCCCAGACATGAATTTACATGTTTGAGGCCTTTGTCTTGTAATGTTGTTGTTGGTATTGTTGTTGTTGTTGTTGTTATTGTTGTTGTATAGGTTAAAACTGTTAAGGGACGCAAACGTGGTATATGCTATAATGATTTATCTTGGATTTATTATTATTATTATTATTATTATTATTATTATTATTATTATTATTATTACTACTACTACTACTACTAGCTAAGGTGCATCCCTAGTTGGAAAGGCAGGATGCTAAAAGCCCAAAGGCTCCAACAGGAAAAATACCTCAGCGAGGAGAAGAAATAAACTATACCGGTATATGAGAGGTAATGGTATAAAAATATGAATTATTTCAAGATCAGTAACAGTGTTAAAATAATCTCTCATATATAAACAATGAAGAGAGACTCATGCCAATCTCTTGAACATAAAACCATTTGCTGCAAGTTTGAACTTCTGAAATTCCACCGATTCAATGGCCAGATTAGGAAGATTATTCCACAATCTGCTCAGAGGTGGAATAAAATTTATACAATACTGTATAGTGTTGGGCCCTATGATGAAGGAAAAATTAGGGTTTTAAACGATCTTAGACCTTATACGAACAATAACGAGAGAGTAGAAGGTGAAACTTTGTATATTAGCTATTACCGGGAAAGTCTCTGCCCAGCCATCTGTTGGGCTAGAGTTCGAAACCCGCCCAAGCTCGATAGAGTCTAGTAGTTTCTGCAACCTCGCCATCCTTGTGAGCTGGGGATGGGGTGCTTTGGGGAGCCTATAGGTCTACCTGCTGTGTCATCAGGAGCCATTGTCTGGCCATCCCTGGTTCTAGCTTTATGTTGAAGGGTCTTGGTCGCTGATCATATATAGTCAGTCTCAGGGCATTGTCACTGTCTCCTGCCTCTGCTATTCATGAGTGACCTTTAAACTTGTAGAAAACCTAAATAGTACATTGTTTACAATATGAACATTAAGAAATTCGAAAGTAATACATTACCACTCTTTAGTACAGTAGTAACCTGTTTGCCTAGCATTCGCATGGCAGCAGATCGATCCCCGCCCAGGACCGTGAGTTTAAGCTATTTACTTGGGAGAACACTCCTGTAGTTGTGTACCTCAGTGGGGGAGGTTGGTCTTGCCTAGCAGACGTTCTGGTGAGCATCTATTCTGATAAAACTGGAATTGAACCCTGGCAGACTTAACCTTTTATACGTTGTTCATGAAGAATCGGAATTTAAAGATATAATCTTTATAACAACAAAGTCTTTATAAAGGACAATAACTAAAGCTAATGAGAAGTAAAGGGTTCTTTAATAAAGAAAACAAAAAGCCAAAGGCACGTTGATAATAACAAACTGAGGTTTTTAATAAGAGGGGAATTCTCCTCCGGAGGGCAGAGACAAAAGAACTCGGTTTCCAATTAACTTGATGTTCTTGCAAGAAAAGAGACGCATTCAACTTTAATTACAGCCGGTGTCCACAGTTCCTGCTAGACTGCCGAGTTTAAATTCTCCTCGGCGTTTTCATTATTGACAGCCGTAACAAAAGCCGGTGCTTAGTAACATGAAATGAAGTAGTTTTTTTTCTGAAATCGAAGCCTGCTGTTTTAATTATCATTGTGATTGTTTAAATGGTCAAAGGAAGTTTGGGAATGGTAGAGGGAAGGGGCTGGGACCTTGCCCTAGCTCCTGGGCTTATAGCATCCTGCTCTTCCAACCAGGTTTGTAGTTTAGCAGGTAATAATAATAATAATAATAATAATAATAATAATAATAATAATAATAATAATAATAATACAGTGCTGAATAGCCTTTGATGCCTCAGTGCTTGGCTTGAGGCCTAAGTTTTATATTCAATTCCATTCGAGACGGACCATATTAGATATGATCAACGCCCTAGCCTCCTCGCCACTTAAGCTAGGACAAGGGAGGGCCAGCCAATGGCTGCTGATGACTCAGCAGGTAGATCTGTAGGCTCCCCAAAATCCCCATTCCTTAGGTTACAAGGATGGTCAGGTCGCAGATACTAAAGGAACTAGCGAGTTTGGGTGGGACTCTAACCACAGTATAGTGATCGCCAGAGAGGGACGTTTCCAATACCTCATCGCAACCCTTTTTATTTATTTATTTTTTTTTTTTTTTTTTTTTTGTTCTTAGTGTTGTGTGGGGTGGGGTTAACAGGTTACAAACTCGATTTGAATGCATGATTTATAGCCATATGTCGTCACTGGTGGTCTGCGTTCATGTCCGAGTGCTTACCTGTAGCTGTGTCATTCACTATTTTAAGAATGTAAAAAGGGATTTTGATATAGGAAAATCTATTTTTGGGTGAGATAGCCATGTTGTCCAGATGGAAGTACCTCTAGGCAGCTTTCTACTTGGGATATTTTTGCGATTGATATACCAGAGAATTTTACCTGTAGAGGTATCATAGGGTAACTACCCCCGGAGCGAATATCCCGAAAGATATCGTGTATGTAACAGGGACGTGTTTAAATATTATTATCTCCATTTTTTCCCATTTTTGCTACGCCATTAATACTTGATATACATCGATAAATACATTCTCTATAATATACATTAGTAAGAAAAACATATTTTCTAACTAAACTTGTCAATAATGATCTGTCAAAGTCGCAATGTTAGCAAGAGGTCAATGTAAAATATGTGCGATACTCCATGATAATGAAGTATTGCTTTATGGAGTTTCGTTCTTTAGGGGTGGCTGTGTATTGTCGTTTGCATAGGTAAGCTTTTTCCTTTTCCTTGACTTTAAAATTCCAGAAAATATGGTTTTTTGAGTAGTTTCCTAAATAAGGCTAAACTTGTAAAAGGGTCTTCTGAAGACTACAGAAAATAGATACAACTCAGAAAAAAACTGAAAAATTACTTGTAATTGAAGATAATTTGATATTTTTATTCAACATCGAAAAGTATGACGGTTATTACGGGGGGTAACACCTTCGCCTAGTATTGGCATGGCATCAGATCGAACCCAGCCTGGCACCGTGAGTTTAAAGCTGTTTACTAGGGAGGATACTGTTTTGGTTAGGCTTGTCCGGCTGACGTTCTGGTGAGCTTCTCTTGGAATGATACTGGAACTGAAACCAAACACTTTGACATTTCATTATCATCTCCTACGCCTATTGACGCAAAGGGCCTCGGTTAGATTTCGCCAGTCGTCTCTGTCTTGAGCTTTTAATTGAATAGTTCTCCATTCATCATCTACTTTGCGCCTCATAGTCCTCAGCTATGTAGGCCTGGGTCTTCCAGCTCTTCTCGTGCCTTGTGGAGCCCAACTGAACGTTTGGTGAACTAATCTCTCTTGGGGAGTGCAAATAGCATGCCCAAAACTATCTCCATCTACCCCTCATCATGATCTCATCCACATATGGAACTCGAGTAATCTCTCTTATAGTTTCATTTCTAATCCTATCCTGCCATTTAACTCCCAATATCCTTCTGGGGGCTTTGTTCTCAAATCTACTAACTCTATTGGATATTGAGATGTGAATCAAGGAGAGAGATGCCTTAGGGTGTAAGACCAATTGGAATCGTTGAGAAAAGACAGTGATGTGTCACCATAACTGGTTTTTAAAATGATTACGTGAAAATACTGAGTATTAAATGTGAGCCTCTGATATTACAGTGTTAGTTTTATTTTTATATTTTTTTAATAAAGTTTATATTTTGTCGTGTCACACAACTTGTGATTATAATTGATATCGCAGTATATCTCGCGTTCCCTTTAAGGTCTTTTAGAAAGCATAATGTGAACATTTCTTCTAGGTTTTGAGATACGTTGAAGTAATGAGTATTATGAATATATATTGATTAATGAAATTAATTTAGCCTCAAAATAATGTAAAGAGGTGAATGATCTAAGCTTGAAGCTTAATGTTCAGGCTTGAAACTTAATGCCCAGGCTTCAAGCTTAATGCTTAATGCTAAATTTAAGTCTTCAGCTTAATGCTTAAACTCTAATGTTCTCTTATATAGTTAAAATTCTAGATAACTATTGCAATTAATTTATGCATTAAACTATTATATATTTTAAGTGCTATTAAATTTTAGCCTTAGGGAACTATAAATAATGAAATACTCTAAGAATCTAATATAACTTATTCATATCACTGTAAAATGTTAAGCATTGAATAAACGTGGAATTCCAGAGACCATTCCAGTCAGACGTAATTGGAATTGCCTGTCATTTCCTATAGCAACTTTAACCAGTGGTTCCTCCTCCTCCTCCTCCTCCTCCTCCTCCTCCTCCTCCTCCTCCCGGAGACACCGTCGAAATACCTCTGTGGTAATAACTCGGACATTTTTTCCCGAATCATGATAACAATTACCTGCCGCCGGCCGGCGAGATGAGATGACAGCTTACTGGGAAAAATGTTTGAAGAGAGAGAGAGAGAGAGAGAGAGAGAGAGAGAGAGAGAGAGAGAGAGAGAGAGAGAGAGAGAGAGAGAGATGTCAAGGCCCCCCTACCTCTCTCGCTCTCTCTCTCTCTCTCTCTCTCTGAAGGCACGGAGTGCCACTTCCCTGCCCTCCCTTTTTCCTCTGCCCTCTCTCCCTTCCTCTCCCCCTCCCTCCCTTCCTCCCTTACTTACCCTTCCATCTGAAATCATCCTGAATCGAGTGTTTTTGTGTCTCTCAAGTGGGACGACATTTCCCATCATTGCATTACAATGCAGCCTCTCATTCGATTCTCTTCCCACTTCTTCCCGTCACCCGGCGCTGTCGGGTAATGCCGAAGTGTCAACAAAGCGATTCTCGGAACTGCCGTCGCCAGTGAGAGAGAGAGAGAGAGAGAGAGAGAGAGAGAGAGAGAGAGAGAGAGAGAGAGAGAGAGAGAGATGCATATGGTATATGGGTAGAAGGAATAAACATGGGAGGACGAATAGGGGAAAGAGCTGTTTGCTAGAAAGAAAAGGAAGATTGGAACAGACGGAGAAAACACTTGTACCATTGGGACGTGTCAGCGCTTTTATTAATGTTTCTCACTTCAGCTTTCTGTGATGGGTCTCATCGCATCTGGCTAGGACCTGGGAACACGCATTTACATTCGATGTTGGCTTGTTAATTACGATTGGTGAGGACGGTGGAAAAGTGGGAATTTGAGTTGATGTTGATTCAACAATGTAAATCGATTCTGTTGTTTTTCCCTTGCTATTTGTTTGACTTTAAATTTGAATATTTTAAAACTACAATATTTTTTATACTTGTGCATATTTCATTTAGATTCATTAATCGTCTAGTGTTGCTATAATGTAAAATTTTTAGTATTAAATGATTCTTATAAATAAATTACCCTTTATTTATATATTAGTGTACCAGAGCCGTCCAAAGAGACGTCTGAGTATTTAGATAGCTTTTCACACGTTTGCATACACGCACAGATTCCACCCTTCCCACTCCTTTCCCCTTACCTAACTACAACCCGCTGGCTAGGCAATTTGTGGGAGAGTGCGGTCTCCGAGTGTACCCCTCGGGGGTACCCCCCTCACCAAGCTATGACTATATCCACTCCCACTAGAGCGTAACAGGAAAGGATGGAGATATATATATATATATATATATATATATATATATATATATATATATATATATATATATATGTGTGTGTGTGTGTGTGTGTGTGTGTGTGTGTGTGTGTGCGCGCGCTATATATTATCTCATGTTACTGTACATATCAAATACATAAGAATGAACATCAAATAAGTGTACCAATTTATATTCATAGAATTAACATTTTCAGGGACCTGGTTAGAAAAAAAAATGATCTGTTTTCGCATTTTTTCTAATTTGACCAACTCCTGCGAAAGGTTTTGAGTGTATCAGTATTTTGTGTTTATCTCTTATCTCTTATTGGTGACTTCCTGTTTTTATTCTCAGCTAAGGAATTTTGTTTCTGCTATTCATTCCAAAATTTTTCATGTGCGAACGTATGTGTGTACATGCGCGCGCGAATTCTTCATAGAAATACACCGAGTGATATCTCGAAGAGACAAGGAAGAGATAGAAAGGGGAAGTGGTAAAAAGGAAGAAACGAGGGGACAAGTAAAGTGGATTAAGAAGGGAAAAAGAAATAAATATAAAGAGATGAGAGTAGATAATGTCAGCTGATGAAAGGAGTGAAAGGCAGGGAGAAAATAATTAGGAAAAAGGACGGAGGAAGGGAAAAAAAAGCGGGAAGGGTGAAGGAGAATAAAAGATTAAAAAGGAGGAAGGGGAGAGGAGATAAAGAGGGAACAGAGCGAGGAAGAAGCGAGGAAAGTGATAAGTCATGCTTGTTACATTTCTCGAATTTCCAACGATTAAATATTCGGTGCTTAACTTAGGCTAATTTTATGCCAAATCGAAAAAAAAAAAAAATCCTTGTGAAATGTAGAGTGTATTATTGCGCATATTTTAATGTCACACGTCGAATAGTAATTTATTTTTTTCCTTTATTCATATATCCTTCGTACACTTGGCCACACTATTATATCTTATTTGTCTTCCTCTTGTTTTGTTAAGGTTTTATAGTTATATAGAAGTTATATGAATGTTGTTACTGTTCTTGAAATATTTCATTTTTCCTTGGTTCCTTTCCTCACTGGGCTATTTTCCTTGTTGGGACCCCTGGGCTTATAGCTTCATGCTTTTTAACTAGGGTTATAGCTTAGCAAGTAATATTAATATCAATATTAATAATAATAATAAATGTCCCTGCCTGGCGATCTGCCGGACTGGGGTTCGAGTTCCGCAAGCTTTGTAGTATCTTGTGGTGTCCGCAACCTCACTATCCTTGTGAGGTAAGGATGGTTTTTTTTGGGGAGCTTATAGATTTACCTACTGAATCATTAGAAGCCATCGCCTGTTCCTCCCTGGTGATAGTTTGTGAGAGAGAGAGAGAGGAGAGAGAGAGAGGAGAGAGGAGAGAGAGAGAGAGAGAGAGGAGAGAGAGAGAGAGAAAGAGAGAGAGAGAGAAATAAACGATTGCATTTAGTATCTTTATATAATGTTACTACACCATCGGAATGTGTATAACCTTTACATTTTTTTACATAGTCCATCTGTTATGAGTTTGCCAGTGAAAATAATAGTAAAAGTGGAAAATATATTTTTAGGTGACAGGACTCTGCAGTCCTTTGCGTGAAATGAATTCAAATCCAGTGAGCTGTTGGGATCATAACATCGTGTTCTTTTTAAATAAACGCGAGGTTAAAAATAGCTGAAGGAAAAATAATGGAAAATAATAAGCGTCCTTTAATACTGCCTGTGATATGACTTTCCTTTTATCTCTCTCTCTCTCTCTCTCTCCTCTCTCTCTCTCTCTCTCTCTCTCTCTCTCTCTCTCTCTATATATATATATATATATATATATATATATATGTGTGTGTGTGTGTGTGTGTGTGTGTGTGTGTGTGTGTGTGTGTGTGTACATTTTTTTGTGTATTTTATGTGTCTTCATATTTTTTGTTGGGCAAATAGAATGGATAAATTGTGATTTACTGAAATGTAATATTTTCAACCCTTTTTGTTAGAGAGAGAGAGAGAGAGAGAGGAGAGAGAGAGAGAGAGAGAGAGAGAGAGAGAGAGAGAGAGAGAGAGAGAGAGAGAGACTTATTTCCCGATCAATAGGTTTATGTTCTGGTATGAAATTCAAATGCGTATTGATGACATGGTTATAATTCCCAGAGGTTAATACTCTATTTTAATTTCTAGTTTCAATGTTCGTCCTTGGGATTCATTTAGTTT
>NC_090746.1:99775558-99778058 GCF_036898095.1 Palaemon carinicauda
GCCAACAATGTTGGTAGGTGGTTATGTTTTCGCCCCCTGTTTATCTGTTGTTGTTGTTGTTTTTTTTTCTTTATTTATACAACTTCCTGGCCACAATTTTACTCAAAGAGTAGTAAAACATTGAGCTATTAATTGTTATGTTAAAACGTGGAAATAATTCAATTTTGAAAGTATTAGGTCAAAGGTCAAGGTCGACCGAATTAACCCTAACCTTAACCCCCAGTTCGCCCATGGTTGTTTCACACACTTCAAATACACCTATGGTGTAAATTGATTCGGGGAAAGACAAGCTGGTTGCGAGAAATAAGCGGTTGTGGCGGAGGTTTTCACTCTCAGAATGCTTTTCTAGTTTTAAAAATGTTATTAATGTAATATTTGGTCTTCAAAATTCGAGTTTCTTTTTATAAGTATGAAAAAAACTTAGCATATTTACAAAATAGTTTGTATCTGAAAGTGCTTCTCACGTTCAGATCCTTGCCTTACGATCTAATGGACTGGTGTTCGAGACACGCTTAAGCTTGACAGTTTCCTGTACTATCTGGGAGGTTTGGGGGAGCCTATAGGTCCATATACTGAGCCTTCAGGAGCCATTTTCTGGCCCTTCCTGGTCCTAGCTTTAATGGAGATGGGGTAGCTTAGGCTCTTATATATAGGCTACATGGTCATTCTCAAGGGCATTGTCACTGTCCCTTGCTTCTGCCATTCATGAGCGACCTTTAAACCATGTTTTTGATATAATTTACCAACTGAATATCTTCTTCAGAATATGTAATTCTAGCTTGAGCTCTGTTATGTATAGGCTACATGGTCGTTCTCAAGGGCATTGTTACTGTCCCTTACCTCTGCCATTCATGAGCCACCTTTAAACCATGTTTTGAATATAATTTACCAACTGAATATCTTCTTCAGAATATATAATTCTGCTGTTCATTTGTTTGTAATGTCATTGAATTATAGAATAGTGTGGGCCTCCGATCAAGTGTGTATGTGTTTGTGTGTGCGGGTGTGTAGCTTACTGATAGCGTCCCCCCCCAAAATAGGATAAAAATTCAGTGATTACTAAGTGTGTATGTGTTTGTGTGTGCGGGTGTGTAGCTTACTGATAGCGTCCCCCCAAATTAGGATAAAAATTCAGTGATTACTAAGTGTGTATGTGTTTGTGTGTGCGGGTGTGTAGCTTACTGATAGCGTCCCCCCAAAATAGGATAAAAATTCAGTGATTACTAAGTGTGTATGTGTTTGTGTGTGCGGGTGTGTAGCTTACTGATAGCGTCCCCCCAAAATAGGATAAAAATTCAGTGATTACTAAGTGTGTATGTGTTTGTGTGTGCGGGTGTGTAGCTTACTGATAGCGTCCCCCCCAAAATAGGATAAAAATTCAGTGATTACTGGGCCCGCTCTTTGGAAACATTTTTTGTTTAGCGGGATAGAATGTGAAACGAAATGTCAAATATTATTGGATGTAAAAATGGTGTCACTCTTTGTTTTACATTTCTCAGGTTTTTTTTGAATGACAATAGGCTTGTGCAGTTCATGAAAAGTCCTCAGTATTTTTGTCTAGAAAATATTTGAAAAATGTAGCGATTTTGGACATTATTGTGTGCAGGTTTATATACTGTATATATATATATATATATATATATATATATATATATATATATATATATATATAAATATATATATATATATATATATATATATATATATATATTGCATATATATGTATATATATATATATATATATATATATATATATATATATGTAAATATATATTCATATATATATATGTATTGTATATATATATGCATATATATATATATATATATATATATATATATATATATCTAAATATATGTGCATATATATATATGTATGTATGTATGTATGTATGTATGTATATATATATATATATATATATATATATATATATAAAATCAACAAGCAACAACAAATGCAGCCTATTTAGGCCACTGCAGGACAAAGGCCTCAGGCATGTCCATAGTCATATCGGGGGGATTGGTCATTTTCATGACCACGCTAGTCACTGTGGATTGGTTATCAGGTTATCAATGGAAGACTTTAGTCTGATCTCAAACAGGAAACCAACCTAGTATTGGTGGCCCTAACTAGTACAGGGTAAGGATGAGAGGGAATATAGAAGTTTTATTCCAGCTGTGACCAAGTTGTGGAATGATCTTCCTAATCAGTTGAATCAGTAGAACTTCAAGAGTTCAAATTTGCAGCAAATGTTTTTATGTTGAACAGGCTGACATAAGTCTTTTTATAGTTTATATATAGAATATCTGTTTTAATGTTGTAAATGTTTTTAGAATATTTTATTTTAATTGTTGATTACTTCTCATATAGTTTATTTATTTCAGTATTTCCTTTCCTGTCTGAGCTATTTTTCCCTATAGGAGCCCTTGGACTTATAGCATCTTGCTTTTCCAACTATGGTCGTAGTTTAGCAAGTATCGATAATAATAATATTATGTGTGT
>NC_090746.1:99788058-99803058 GCF_036898095.1 Palaemon carinicauda
AACTTATATAACGAAAAATATGTTCTATTAAATAGAATGCCCAAATAAGTCAATATGACAAAGTTGGGAAAATAATGTTCAGGTTAATATTTAAATGTATTTATGGAATAATATTATTAATCAGCTGTTAGAGGAAATGGATATAATCATTAAAGTTAATATTACAATATTGGTATCAATGGCACCTTCATATTATATATATATATATATATATATATATATATATATATATATATATATATACATATATATATATATATATATATATATACATATATATATATATATATATATATATATATATATATATATACATATATATATATATATATATATATATATATATATATATATATATATATATATATATATAAGTGAGAGAGAGAGAGAGAGGTGTATTACAGTAAATGCTCAGTGCCCAACCGACCTCTCCACCCACGCTAGGACCCAAGGGCTTCACAAAGGAAAAATAGCCCAGTGAGGGAAGGAAAGAAACTACAAGAAAATGAATGAACCATTAGAATAAAATATTTCAAGAAGAGTAACATCAAAATAGATCTTTCATATTATTATTATTATTATTATTATTATTATTATTATTATTATTATTATTATTATTATTATTATGTAAGCTACAACCCTAGTTGGAAAAGAGACTTAAGTCAGCCTGTTCAGCATTAAAACAATCACTGCAAATTTGAACTTTCGAAGTTCCACTTATTCAACTACCTAGGCAGATCATTCCACAACCAGAATCGACATGACTTCATAAACTGAACTCGGGTCATTGATCCCTCTGCGTATTTCAAGCAGTGGGTCAAGTCAAGCGTCTTGGATTTAAGCTTCAAGATCGCGTGACTAATGCCAGTATTAAACTGGGTACGCATTGAGCTGGTCGCTATTCTCCCGAAATGATTGGCCCAGTGGCACTTCATTCTCTTCCCTGACTATGTCTTGGTTTTAAGGAATAGTTTAGTTTGTATTATGATATTCTCTCTCTCTCTCTCTCTCTCTCTCTCTCTCTCTCTCTCTCTCTCTCTCTCTCTCTCTCTCTCTCTCTCTCTCTCTCTCTATATATATACTCTATATATATATTATATATACATATATATATATATATATATATATATATATATATATATATATATATATATATATATATATATATATATATTAATATTCAAAGCGCCTTCTTGGCTTGTCCTTAAGGAAAAAAGGTTTAGTTTAGTGTGTATTTTGATCTCTCTCTCTCTCTCTCTCTCTCTCTCTCTCTCTCTCTCTCTCTCTCTCTCTCTCTCTCTCTCTCTCTCTATATATATATATATATATATATATATATATATATATAGATATATATATATATACTCTATATATATATTATATATAAATATATATAAATATAAATATATATATTAATATTCAAAGCTCCTTCTTGGCTTGTCCTTAAGGAAAAAAGGTTTAGTTTAGTGTGTATTTTGATCTCTCTCTCTCTCTCTCTCTCTCTCTCTCTCTCTCTCTCTCTCTCTCTCTCTCTCTCTCTCACACACACACATTATGAATTATCCTGAGCGCCTTCTTGGCTTGTCCTTAAGGAAAAGGGGTTAGTTTAGTTTGATTTTGATCTCTCTCTCTCTCTCTCTCTCTCTCTCTCTCTCTCTCTCTCTCTCTCTCTCTCTCTCTCTCTCTCTCTCTCTCTATTCAAAATTCCTTAAACAAATGTCCAAAGCGTCTTCAGTCGCTTGTCCTTAAGGGAAAAAGGTTTAGTTTAGTGTATATCTTGATCTCTCACTCCCTCTGTACTTCATTTTAACAATTTTCTTTCCAATCCTACCAAAATCCTAATCAACCACCCCCCTCCTCTTCCCCACCTATCCTATCCCCCCTATACTGCAGCTGTAGCTGTATTTTCCATGTTAATCATCTCTCTGGGAGGATATTATTTGAGAATAATCGGCGGTTTTTCGTTCTTCACTTTTTAGTTGGAGACGAATTTTTTTTTTCTTTTTTTTTTCTTTTTTATCCTCCCGTAAGCTGCTTTAGTTTCTCTTTTGTCTCTGAGGTTCATTATTGTTTTAAAGCATTTGATGCGGAGAAGACGAGAGAGAGAGAGAGAGAGAGAGAGAGAGAGAGAGAGAGGTGCTTTTTTTGCTTCTTATACGGTAGCCTGTATGTCCCCTGTATAATAAAGAGATAAAGAGTGAGAGTCTGGATATATATATATATATATATATATATATATATATATATATATATATATATATGTATATATTATATATATATATATATATATATATATATATATATATATATAAATATATAGAGAGAGAGAGAGAGAGAGAGAAGAGAGAGAGAGAGAGAGAGAGAGAGAGAGAGAGAGAGATTATCAAAATAGACTAAACTAAACCTTTCTCCTTCAGGACAAAGATTGTTTTAGGGACAATCTAAGAATTTCGACTTTTAGAGAAATAGACATTTTCGACTTTTACTGTCAATCTATCATATTCGACTTTTGGAGAAATTAACATTTTCGACTTTATGGACAATCTAACATTTCCGACTTGTAGAGAAATAAACATTTTTTACTTTTAGGGGCAATCTAATATTTTCGACTTTTAGGGAAATTAACATTTTAGTTTTAATGACATTCTAACATTTTTGACTTTTAGGCCCAATCTAACATTTTCGACTTTTAGCGACAATCTGTCATTTTCGACATTTAGGAACAATCTAACATTTTCTACTTTTAGGGACAATCGAACATTTTCGACCTTTAGAGAAATTAACATTTTCGACTCTTAGGGAAATCTAACATTTTCGACTTTTAGGGACAGTCTAACATTTTCGACTTAGAGAAATTAACATTTTCGACTGTTAGGGACAATCTAACACTTTCGACTGTTAGGGACAATCTAACATTTTCGACTTTTAGGGACAATCTAATATTTTCGACTTAGAGAAATTAACATTTTCGACGTTTAGGGACAATCTAACATTTTCTACTTTTAGGGACAATAACATTTTTGACTTAGAGAAATTAACATTTTCGACTTTTAGGGACAATCTAACATTTTCGACTTTTGGGATAATGTAACATTTTCGACTCTTATGGACAATCTAAAATTTTCGGATTTTAGGAACACTAACATTTCTGACTTTTAGGGACAGTCCAACATTTTCGTTTTTTAGGGGCAATCTAACATTTTCGACTTTTAGGGACAATCTGAATATTTTCGATTTCTAGGTACAATCTAACTTTTTCTAGATTTAGGGACAATCTAACATTTTCGACTTTTAGAAAAATTAACATTTTCGACTTTTAGGGAAATTTAAAGCATTTTTCGACTTTTAGGGATAATCTAACATTTTCGACTTTTAGGGACAATCTTAACATTTTCGATTTTTAGGGACAATCTAACATTTTCGACTTTTAGGGACAATCTTAACATTGTCAACTTCTAATTTTAGGGACAGTCTAACATTTTTGACTTTTAGAGAAATTAACATTTTCGACTTTTAGGGACACTTAACATTTCTGACTATTAGGGACAATCTAACATTTTCGGTTTTTAGGGACAATGTAACATTTTCGACTTTTAGGAACAATAACATTTTCTACTATTAGGGATAATCTAACATTTTCGACTTTTAGGGACTTGTAGTTTCTATTTCTTGTTCACATAACTATATAAATTGACTACATTGATACTTTGGTAATATATCGATATGAACCTTCAGTCCCAACTATTAATTTACTTCCTGAGAAAGTCATTTTTTAATCCATTTATATGAATGATAGTGATCTGATTGGCAATTTGATCCAACCTTCATTTTTCATTCATGCCGTGACGTAACCAAATACCTTCACGGAGGGAAATAAAAGAGGGGAGAGACAGAGAGAGTGAGGGGAAAGTATGATTTGGTGTCTGTTCCCAAGGGAAGCGAAGATGCCACCCCTCGTATAACGGTTACCTTTGCGAGTATTAGGGGTAACCTAAAGAGTAACTGCTTCCTTTAAAACAGCTTTGATGGGCCTGCTGGTTGATTGGAGTTCGGAGGTCCTCGCTATGTTCTGTTATTATTATTATTATTATTATTATTATTATTATTATTACTTGCTAGTCTACAACATTAGTTGGAAAAGCAGGATGCCGGAAGCCCAAGGGCTCCAACAGGGAAAATATCCCAGTGAGGAAAGGAAATAAGAAAACATTTTATCTAATAGACAGAGGTAGTATGTCTTAGGAAATCTCACCTTCTACCATTGTTTTCGATAACAATTTAATGCTCGTCAACTGAGTTTCTTCTCGGCTTTGGTAAAACGAGAACAGACACACCCATCTGCTAATGTACTAAACTTCATCATTGATGTTCGTACTTTCTTTTATTTTATTTAATATACTGATTAATATTATTATTATTATTATTATTATTATTATTATTATTACTTGCTAAGCTACAACCCTAGTGGGAAAATAAAGATGCTATAAGGCCAGGGGCCCCACCAAGGAAAATAGCCCAGTTAGAAAAGGAAACAAGAACAGTATCATTTAAATATTTCCTATATAAACTATGAAAACTTTAACTAAACAAGAGGAAGAGAAATGAGATAGAATAGGGTGCCCGAGTGTACCTTCAAGCAAGAGAACTCTATCCCAAGACAGTGAAAGACCATAGTACATTCGATTTATTGCTTATTCCTGTGTATTGAATTCTTGTGGTGTCGTCACTTCGCTTTTGACTGCTTATGAAAAGTCTTTCAGTTGTTAAGGTTATTACGAAAACTTAAATAACTTAATTGGATCATCGTTGGTTTGTTTCTGAGCTTAAATGGCATTTCTCATCGCTTTGGGTAGGATTACAGGAGTGGGATATACAAATAACGTGTAATGGGGGTGCTAGCTTTTAAACGTTTCTGGATATACCAAAACGTTCAAACGTATCGATATTTCAATACTCAAAGGCAGGGGTCATGGGTCTTTTTATAGTTTGTATATGAAGTATCTGTTTTAATGTTGTTAATGTTTTTAAAATATTTTATTTTAATTGTTCATTACTTCTTATATCGTTAATTATTTTCTTACTTCCTATCCTAACTGGGCTGTTTTTTTCCTGTTGGAGCCCTTGTGCTTATAGCATCTTGCTTTTCCAGCTAGGGTTGTAGTTTAGCTAGTAATAATAATAATAATAATAATAATAATAATAATAATAATGAGCTATTTTTCCCTGTTGTAGCCCTTGGGCTTATAGCATCTTGCTTTTCCAACTCGGGTTGTAGCTAAGCTAGTAATGATGACAATAATAATAATAATAATAATAATAATAATAATAATAATAATAATAATAATAATAAGGGCTATTTTCCCTGTTGGAGCCCTTGGGATTATAGCATCTTGCTTTTCCAACTAGGTTATTAGCTTAGTTAATAATAATAATAAGAATAGTAATAATAATAATTATATTAAAAATAATTAAAACAATAATAATAATAATAATAATAATAATAATAATAATAATAATAATATTAAAATTAATAATGATGATAATAATAATATTGAGCGTCGGAGATTTTGTCTCAATTTTAATTTCGATATTCTTTTGTTTCCAGTAAACCATAAACTCGTTTGAATACAAAGGCAAAAATCTATAAGAGAAATATCATTTGACAAGAAATTCAGAGCTAGGAGTACTTTTTCAGAATTGGCACCATTGTAATCTATGTATTTTTAGAATTGGCAATATTGTAACTAGTCGCTTGCAGATTAGTTTTATATTGTTACCGAATGCCTTTTATATATTGGACTCTCAAACAAATGGCCGCAGAAATGAGCATGGAACACACTGGCGTTTATGTGGGGGGCATTACTGTTCCTAAATTGCTTTTGCATTGGCCGTATCAGTCGAAATCCTCTTTATTTGGAGGCGGATGGCATTTATATGTCCCCGCATTTATAACGGATCCTGTGTTATGTAGGATGCCACAAATATCTCAATAGAATTTACATTGGATGAGATATGAACGCCAGACTGGGGCACAAGTCCCGCTCAAACTTGCTAGTTCCTTTGGTCGCTGCAATCTCTCCATCTTTGTGAGCTAAGGATACGGGGTTTGGGGGAGCCTACATGTTTACCTAGTGGGTCATCAACAGCCATTGCCTGGCCTCCTTGGTCCTAGCTTAGGAGGAGAGGGGCTTGGGCACTGTCCCGCTCGAACTCTTTAGTTCCTTTGGACGTTGCCACCTTACCATCCTTGTGAGCTAAGGATATGGGGTTTGGGGGAGCCTATATGTCCTATCTGCAGTCATCAGCAGCCATTACCTGGTCTTCCTTGGTCCTAGCTTGGGTGGACAGGGGGCTTGGGCGCTGGTCATATGAATATATGGTCAGTTTTTAGGGCATCCTTCTGCTCGATATGGCAATGTCACTGTCCCTTGCCTCTGGCATTCATGAGCGGCCATTTAAACCTTTAAATCCTTTTTATTTGTTGGATGAAGGACGCCACAAATATTTCAATATTTCAATATTTCAATATTTCTTTAAGGTGCACACCCAACATCACTTGACTCTTGTGAACATCCCTTTCACCATAACTGATGTACAGGAAGCGATCAGTGAACTAAAAATCAACTCTGCTGCTGGACCAGATGGTGTGCCATCCATCCTTTTACTAAGATGCAAGGAAGCTCTGGCGCTCCCTCTCTACAAATTCTGGCGCTGCTCCCTGGACACTGGCATTATACCACCAATATTAAAAGAGGCCATCTTCTCCCCAATCCACAAAGGGGGAGATAGAAGCCAGGCCAAAAACTACAGGCCAGTGGCCCTCACCTCCCACCTTATCAAAGTATTTGAGAAAATATTAAGAAACAAGATCATTATCCACCTTGAAGAAAACAGCTTGATGAGTAACTCTCAGCATGGCTTTCGTAAAGGAAGGTCTTGTCTCTACAACCTCTTGGCCCACTATGAGTGGCTGCTCCAGGGCCTTGCTGAAGGCAAAAATGTAGACGTGGTCTACTTAGACTTTGCTAAGGCCTTCGACCGAGTGGACCACGGCATCCTTCTCCACAAGCTGAGGGCCATGGGAATAGCAGGGAAGCTGGGTGTGTGGCTGCACAGCTTCCTTACCAACAGGACTCAGGCAGTAGCTGTTGACGGCCACAAGTCACAGACTGAGAAAGTCAGCAGCGGAGTCCCCCAAGGCTCTGTTCTTGGCCCCCTACTCTTCCTAGTCCTGATGGCCGACATTGAAAAGACAGTCACGGGCTTCTTCCTGTCCTCCTTTGCTGACGACACTACCCTAAGCCACAGGATCAGTACGTCTGAGGATGTTGTCCAGCTGCAAGCAAACATCCAGAGGGTCTTCCACTGGGCTGACACAAACAACATGCAATTCAATGAGGATAAATTTGAAATAATGAGACTGGGGCCCAATACTGAACTCATCCACTCCACCGAGTTACTTACAAAAACACAGCAGCCAATCCCACCAAGCAATGCAGTCAAGTGCCTTGGCGTCCTCATGGACAATGATGCCACCTTCCAGCAGCACATCAAGGACACCGCCACTAGGGCCAGGCGCATGGTTGGCTGGGTTCTGCGTACCTTCCATTCAAGGGAGCTAGAGGTCATGCTGACACTGTGGAAGACCCTCATACAGCCAATCCTTGACTACTGCAGCCAGCTGTGGTCTCCCCATAAACAGGGGGACATACAGGAGCTAGAGTCAGTCCAGAGGAGTTTCACAAGATCAATTAAAGGAATGAGGGAGCTCAACTATTGGCAGCGCCTGCAAAATCTGGGACTCTACTCTCAACAGAGAAGAAGAGAGAGATATAGAATGATATACACCTGGAAAATCTTGGAGAGGCAGGTGCCTAACCCTACCCCTGACTTACTGAGGGCACGTGAAAGTGAGCGTTCTGGGCGCTCATTTGTAAGACAAAGCCTCTCCTCCAGGACACCAGGGAGGATAAAAACCCTCCTTGCCTCCAGCCTCACCCACAACGGCCCCAGATTGTTCAATACACTGCCGAGAAATGTCAGGGACACCACAGGCTGCTCGGTCGCCAAATTCAAGAAAGCACTTGACACCTTCCTGCAGACGCTGCCAGATGAGCCTCCTGTGCCAGGCTACACAGCGTGCTGCAGGGCAGCCTCAAACTCTGTGCCAGACCAGATCACCCTCATGAAGAAGGACTCACGGACTGGCGTCAGCGGTGGACCACCACAGCTGTGAGGAAGACCCTTTAAATTCGACCAAGTATACCAAGTATACCAAGTATTGAATAAGATATATCCTAACTTCCTGCGCTGGAGTCGCGCTGTGGGGCGCCGAGGTGGTTTAAGTGTTTAAAGACCACTCTTGAATGGCAAAGGCAAGGGACAGTGACATTGCTCTAGAGACTGACCATATATACATATGATCAGCAACCAAGCCCCTCTCCACCCAAGCTAGGACCAAGGAGGGCCAGGCAATGGCTGCTGATGACTTGGTAGATAGACCTATAAGCTCCCCCAAACTCCACATCCTTAGCTCACAAGGATGGTGAGGCTGCAACGACGGAAGAAACTAACGAGTTTGAGCTGGACTTGAATCGCAGTCTGGCGTTCACCAGTTAAACGTTACCAAATTGGCCATCACAATTGTCCCTAAAATTTTCAGTATTTTATTATTTCAATTGTGCTTCATAGGTCGAGTGTGAAATGGGTTTTTGCAGAGGCCCCAACTTAATCATAGGGGAATTAGCATTTTTTCACTCATTTTGTAGTACTTTTTTATGAGTGTTATATGGAAATAGGATTGTCCGTTTTATTGTTTGTTTGATGATCATATCTTATGATTATACTTTATTATTATTATTTGTTTTACTTATTGTTGTTATTGATATTTATAAAATACTTGTTTTTTTAAATTCCTACCGAATAGTTCTCGAATCCCCGTATACATATTAATACCTTAATTTTATATATATACACACATATATATGTGTATATATATATATATATATATATATATATATATATATATATATATATATATATATACACATACATACATACATACATATACACAAACACACACGCGCGCGCACACACACACACACACACATATATATATATATATATATATATATATATATATATATATATATATATATATATATTTCTTGATTGTCTCATATATAAGTTTAAATTGACGACCACTTCCCTCTATCAATTAAATAGGATACTCAAACATGTCTCCTTTAATTACAAAAAGGATCTTGTAAAACCAACATGAATGAATTTACATTATAATGTTTGTGTTTTGATTTCGTCTTTCATCGAAGAACCTGATTGATTACACCGTCAGTTGCATTCCAGAACATATGGAATCTGTGGCGGATTCCTGATTCCTGAATCTGGCGTATTCCTGATTCCTGAATCTGTGGCACATTCCTGATTCCTGCAGCAGATTCGGTTCCAGATGACATATGACAATGGTCTCTCTCTCTCTCTCTCTCTCTCTCTCTCTCTCTCTCTCTCTCTCTCTCTCTCTCTCTCTCATTCGGCTTCTTAGTGCATGATTATCCTCCCAGTTCGCATCCAGGCAAACTTCGTTTAACGAAGTTAAGCGAAAGTTAATAGCGCCTGAATAAACACATATACTGCGAAGTTTGGCTAAGGAGCTTACAAGTAAACTTTCAAGATCATTGCGCTAAGTTACCGGAATTTCTTTTATGCGCTCTGGGGGGAGGGGGTCTCTTGGTTGGCCCTGGGGTGGAGGGGTAGTAGTAGTAGTAGTTATAGTAGTAGTAACAGTAGTAGTAGTACTTGCTAAGCTACAACCCTAGTAGGAAAAGCAGGATGCTATAAGCCTAGGGGCTCCAACAGAGAAAGTAGCCCAGTGAGGAAAGGAAACAAGGAAAAATAGAATAATTTAAGAAGAGTAACATCAAAATAAATATCGGCTATTTAAACTATAGTAGTAGTAGTAGTAGTAGTAGTACTAGCCAAGCTATAACCCTAGTTGGAAAAGCAAGATGCTATAAGCCCAAGGGCTCCAACAGGGAAAATAGCCCAGTGAGGAAAGGAACAAGGGAAATAAATAAATGATGTGAACAAATTAACAATAAATCATTCTAAAAACAGTAACAGCGTAAAAACCGATATGTCATATATAAACTATAAAAAGAGTTTTGTCAGCCTGTTCAACATAAAAAACATTTGCTGCAACTTTGAACTTTTGAAGTTCTACTGATTCAACTATACTCAATTTCTTTTAATGAGGCGCATTTGCACTGACTTGCAGCGGTGCCCTTTCAGCTCGGAAAAGTTTCTTGCTATCTGATTGATAGGAATTATCATGTCCAACCAATCAGTGATCAGGAAACTTTTCCGAGCTAAAAGGGCACCCCTGCGAGTCGTTGCAAATCTGCCTCACTAAAAATAACTGACTATGGTGGTACTAGTAGTAGTAGTAGTAGTAGTAGTTGTAGCTTTAGTAGTAGTAGTAGTAGTAGTAGTAGTTGTAGCTTTAGTAGTAGTAGTAGTAGTAGTAGTAGTAGTAGTAGTAATAGTAGTAGGGTAATTGAATGCGATATGTGATTCTACGGAGGGCATTATTTGTGCTCTGCATTGGACGCCATGTTTGTTTTGGGTGTCAATCAATATTCACATGGATTTTCGATATGGGCAAGATGTTTTTGTGGCATATATATAAAGAAGTTGTTTGTTTGCGTAATGTTTTACTGTCTGTTTGTTTTCGTTGTTTTTCCTCTTTTGATGACAGATGAAAAGCTTTATTCTTTGTCGAGAGATGTTTTGGAGAAAACTGATTCATGTTGGTTCAAAGTCTATTTTTCGGAGGGTAAAGAAAATAAGGCATCTCTCTCTCTCTCTCTCTCTCTCTCTCTCTCTCTCTCTCTCTCTCTCTCTCTCTCTCTCTCTCTCTCTCATTAAATATTTCTTTCATGTATGGCTAGCGAGTCTGTAATGTATTTTTATTTATAAGAATTGGTGTTTGTAGGCAAACTAACAATGTTTACAAAAATAAATCCTTCAAAATTTAGAACATTATTTTTTTTTCACGTTAAGCTAATTTTGTTTCTCTTTTCTTTCCAGGTATGTTGTCGACTAGTTATTCGGTGGATATATCTCGTTACTAGTTTATTGGTAAGTTTATATCTTTTATTTTTCGTTTAAACTTTATCAACATTGTTGTTTTCACAAAAAAAGAAAAAAAAAATCGCGAACTCGGTAATTCGGTAAGTTTAAGAAGCAATTTCTATCAATTTTTTATTTTTTTTATTTTTATTTTTTGGAATCCAGAGGCCATATGTTTATCACTATTCTAAGTATTTTAAATTTCCATAAGAATAGTGTAATCGGGGTTAAATTCTCATTTTCTTTTATCAATTCCGCCAAGAAGGTTATGAGATTATCTTCTTTTTGTTATTTATTATGTTTGTCTGTTAGCATGAGTATGTTAAAACTTCTAGTCAGATTTTCACCAAATTTTAACATGGATTATTATTATTATTATTATTATTATTATTATTATTATTATTAGTACTTGCTAAGCCACAAACCCAGTTGGAAAGGCAGAATGCTATAAGACCAGGTGCTCCAATAGGGAAAATAGCCCAGTGAGGAAAGGAAACAAGGAAAAAAATAAAATACTTTAAGAACAGTAACAACATTAAAATAAACATTTCCTCTATAAACTATAAAAACTTTAACAAAACAAGAGGAAGAGAAATAAGATAGAATAGTGTGCCCGATTCAACTAAAGTAATTTTTTTTTTTTAGCTGGGCAGATTTGTACCGACTCGCAGCGGTGCCCTTTCAACTCGGAAGAGTTTCTTGATCTCTGATTGGTTGGACAATATAATTCTAACCAATCAGCGATCAGGAAACTTTTGTGAGCTAAAAGGACACCGCTGCGAGTCGGTGCAAATCTGCCTTGCTAAAAAAATTCGCTATAGCTAATAAGAAAGATCGTTCCAAATATTGAAAAAAATTCTCCTGCTTAGCGAGTTCGTGAGTTTTTCTCGAAATGTATATTGAGATTTCGTAAGTCATATTCTAACATGATGCCTAAGAAGCATGTTGTCTTGTGTAGTATGTTAAGATTTTTTTTTAACCGTGATAAGCGTCTCTTAGGTCACTGGGTCCTAACAATTCTTGACCTAGAAAGGAAGTGCTTCAAATTGGGCTCTGGGAGAAGATTTTTCCCGTCCAGTTTTGGGAATAAGATAGAAAAGAGAACGAAAAAGTTGAAAGTTTATTCTACAGTACATGAGAGAGAGAGAGAGAGAGAGAGAGAGAGAGAGAGAGAGAGAGAGAGAGAGAGAGAGAGAGAGAGAGAGATGGCGTCCAGTTTTCGAAATAAGATAGAAAAAGGAAAGCATAGACAGTTGCAAGTTTATTAAACAGTACATGGAGAGAGAGAGAGAGAGAGAGAGAGAGAGAGAGAGAGAGAGAGAGAGAGAGAGAGAGAGAGAGAGAGAGAGAGAGAGGGCTACTGGCCTCACCGTAATGTACATCTAATGCAGTTTATTGGGTAGATTCCCCTTCGGAGGTATCAGGTAGCCCCAGCCGTATGTTTCGGGGAGAGTAATTCTATCCTCGTACAACCGGCCCTTGCATCTCTCGCTTGTTTTTTTTTTTTCTTTTACACATTTATTCCTTACCTTTCCTTATTCGTTGCCTTTCCTTTATTCCTTACCTTTCCTTCTTCCTTACCTTTCCTTATTCCTTCCATTTCCTTATCAAGTTTCCTTATTCCTTACCTTTCCTTATTCTTTACATTTACATATTCTTTACTTTTCCTTATTCCTTACCTTTCCTTATTCTTTACCTTTCCTTATTCCTTACCTTTTCTTATTCTTTAGGTTTTCATATTCATTAAGTTTCCTTATTTTTTATCTTTCCTTAATCCTTACCTTTCCTTATTCATTACCCTTCCCATTTTCTTTACCTTTCCTTATTCCTTACGCTTCGTTATTCATAACCTTTTCTTTTTTCTTTACATTTCCTTATTATTCATCACCTTTATTCATTAAATTTCCTTATTCCTTACCTTTCCTTATTCCTTACGCTTCCTTATTGATAACCTTTCCTTATTCTTTATATTCCCTTCTTCATCACCTTTCATTGTTCCTTACCATTCCTGATTCCTTACCTTCCATTATTCCTTACCTTTCCTTAGTCCTTATCTTCCCTTATTCCTTACCTTTCCATATTCCTTACCTTTTCTTACTCCTCACTTTTCCTTATCCTTACCTTTCCTTATTCTTTACCTTCCATTATTCCATACCTTACCTTACCTTTATTTCTTACCTTTCCTAATTCCTTACCTCTCCTTATTCCTTCCCTTACCTTATTCCCAACTTTCCTTATTCCTTACCTTTCTTTCTACCTCTTTCGATTCCTAGCATTTCCAATCCTATTTTTTTTTCAAAGGAACATGGATGCTTAGCTAGTTCTCGTATTATCTTGTTTTCATATTTATGTTTTGCATAAGTTCATTTTAGAATCCGTATTCAAGTCACGAATGTGTTGGTGAATATCAGGTTTATCCATCCCTAAGTTGTTTTATTATTTATCCTTATTTATTTATTTATAATCTGCATTGGGAGTTCAGCCATGATTCTTCAGTTGTAAAAGGTTTGCGTTCGTCTTGTTTTTCTCAGTTAGAACATTTTGTTATTTTTCTTATGCAGTCTCAAGGTTGTGTACATTGTAATGTTGGAAATATTTATTGATATTAAACGTTACATAGTTTGTTTTTCGTTGATCTTCTTCTTTATATTTTCTTTGGCTTTATAAGTGAATTCTAGGGAAGGATTAATGATTTGGCAGTTGAAGAATTTACTTGTAAGAAGTACAGAAGTGCATAATGTTAATATATAGTACAATGCGTGCTCTATTCTAGTGTAATTTATCGATATATATATATATATATGTGTGTGTGTGTGTGTGTGTGTATTTACATACACACACACATATATATATATATATATATATATATATATACATACATATATGTATATACATACACACACACGGACACACACACATATATATATATAATATATATATATATATATATATATATATATACATACATATATTTATATACATACACACATATGTATATGCACACACACACTCATATATATATATATATATATATATATATATATATATATATATATATATATTCATCAGTCGTTATTAGTTGATTGCAAGACAGAGGTCCGAGACAATTCCTTCCACTCCCTTCTATATGATCTTTCTATGTCAGTCTACACCCGCAAATATTCTTAGCTCGTCAGTCCATCGTCTTCTTCTCCTTTCCCTGCTTCGTTGTAATGCCTATGGACCCATATAGATATTACTTTTGACCCTTTATATATATATATATATATATATATATACATATATATATATATATATATATATATATATATATATATATATCAGAATCAAAATGGTATTACACATATGTTTCTCGTCCCCATTCTTTTTTTATATGAATCTTTATTAATTTACGGTTTTGGGAATTTGATTGAGTGCTCCATTTTATTGATAGGAAAAAAAAAAGGTAGATTATGGTTTCATTTTGAACTGATAAAGTTTAATCAAATTCAGGTCTGATGATTGGGATATGGTGTACTCGGTATGTTTTCATCAGGGCAGAATTTTATTATTGGGTTGCAGGGGCAGATATTTGGCCATTTATCTTTATTTGATAAATTTGTTTAAAACGGAGGTATTTTTTTTTAATTGTGAGCATATTTCGTTGGTGTATCATTATTTCGGTTTGTAGGTAATATACTGTGTGTGTTGATATATATATATATATATATATATATATATATATATATGTATATGTATATATATATATATATATATGTGTGTGTGTGTGTATGTATATATATATATATATATATATATATATATATGTATATATATATATATATATAAAAATATATATATATCACTAACACTTGT
>NC_090746.1:99810558-99819481 GCF_036898095.1 Palaemon carinicauda
AAATCATAAATATTTAGTGGTATCAAAATTCATTTGGTTCAACTCTCTCTCTCTCTCTCTCTCTCTCTCTCTCTCTCTCTCTCTTGTGATAAACGCTATCAGCTTACTATCTGAGGCCCCCGTGTTTAATTCTCGAAATGTGATAAGTTGAGCCACTTTGGACCAATCTCTAGAATACAGTATACCTCTTCTTAACCCAAGCTGTGGATTCGTATCCTATAGGCAGAGAGATAGCAGTTACTTGCATCTTATATTTATTGATTATAGATAAAATAAACATGTAATTTTTTTTTTATCAAATACTAAAATATCTGTTATCTTGATCAATTTCAAAATTTTATGAATTCATTTTCACTCTTGTAATGTTATTGCTTTATTTTTTTTTATCTCTCATTCTCCTACATTGATAATAGATAAACCTATCCAAGCTTGCCATCGTATGTTTCATATTGTTTGAATGTTTTGTGTCATTGTTGCTCCCAACTGTTTGTATATGAGCTCGTTATCTGTTGTACAAATGTCAAATCTATTCGCCTCGCCTCACTGTTGCCATCTAACACGAACGTTGCCGTTTGAATTTTTGTGACATTCTTGCTCTCAACTGTTTGCACATACACTCGTTATCTATTGAATAAACGTTGCTTACATTCGGTTTGCCTCTCTGCTAGTACCTAACACCAACGTTACCGTTTGAATTTTTGTGACATTCTTGCTCTCAACTGTTTGTACTTAAGCTCATTATCTATTGAATAAATGTTGCTTACATTCACCTCGCCTCTCTCTTAGTACCTAACACCAACGTTGCTACACTACAAAATTGAATGAAAATACAGACATATAAATACAGACATAGATGAATATATAATATTTCTCCAAATTCAAGAGAAAAGATGTTGATCTTAGAGTTCCTCAGAACAAGAGCAAATAGGGTGTTTTGTTTGGAACTCATTATTGTTGCTTTTTATATATTACTTTTTATAATTATGCAATACGGACTTTACGTAATTCATTACATACAGAACGGTTTGTTTGGTCGAGCAATTGATGACTTGTATGTTAATGTACTTAACAGTTCTCCCCTCCTCCTTTTTCCTTTTCGTTATTTGATAATTAGAACGCTTTCTTCTTAATTCTCTTACCCCGCCCCCGTTTATTCCATTCAACATCTTCTTCACCTGCGATAGTTATTCTTCATCATCATCTTCACCTGCCATACCATTCTTCCTAATTCTTTTACCTCACCTGTTTATTCCATTCTTCATCATCATCTTCACCTGCGATACCATTCTTCCTATTTCTTTTACCTCATCCGTTCATTCTATTCTTCATCATCTTTACCTACGATACGATACTTCATTTTCTTCACCTGCGATACTATTTTTCATCATCTTCTTCACCAGTGATACTGTTCTTCATCATCATCTTCACCTGCGGTACCATTCTTCATTATCTTCTTCACCTGCGATACCATTCTTCATCATCTTTTTCACCTGCGATACCATTCTTCATCATCATCTTCACTTGTGATGCCATTCCTCATCATCTTCTTCACCTGCAATACCATTCTTCATCATCTTCACCTGCGATACCATTCTCCATCATCTTCACTTGCGATGCCATTCTTCATCATCTTCTTCACCTGCAATACCATTTTTCATCATCTTCTTCACCTGCGATACCATTCATCATCATCATCTTCGCCTTCGATACATTCTTCCTATTTCTTTTACCTCATCCGTTCATTCTATTCTTCATCTTCTTCGCATGCAATACCATTTTCATCATCTTCTTCACCTGCGATACTATTCATCATCATCATATTCGCCTGCGATACCATTCTTCCTATTTCTTTTACCTCATCCGTTCATCTATTCTTCATCCTCTTCACCTGCGATACCATTCTTCATCATCTTCTTCACCAGCGATACCATTCTTCTTTGTCTTCGATACGCGACCTCCTCCATCCCTACCATATGTTCGTATTGACATAGTATCGACCCATCTTTCCGTTTTGGTCTGAACCAGTTGTAGAGGAGCAAATCAAACGTTCGAGGGTAGAGAGAGGGGATTATCTGTCGGCATAACCTCCCCCCACCCCCCATAACCCCACCTTCCCTCTTCTCTTTCCCCTCTGGCACTCTCTCTCTATCCTCTCTCTCTTTCACTCTTCTCCCCTTTTTCTGTATTTCAGTGTTGACTTTAATTTGTGAGGGATGTTATTTCAAACTTGTGCTGTTATTGATACTTTTGGAGCCAACCTCGGGGTACAATTTTCATTTTATTTTTACTTCTTTTTTTTCCAGGGCATGAAAATGCGGTCAAGGTTTTGTAAATTTCGCGTATCTCTCTCTCTCTCTCTCTCTCTCTCTCTCTCTCTCTCAGTATTTAGCTCTGAAATTATGTTGATTATAATATTCTGAGAGAGAGAGAGAGAGAGAGAGAGGAGAGAGAGAGAGAGAGAGAGAGATAGAGAGAGAGTGTCAATTTTCCAATAATCAAAATAGCTGTTTGTTGGACCGTATGTGTTAAGTATTTAAATATTATTTGGAGAGATAGACATTCCAAATTCTGTTAGAGAAATACAAATACTGTCTGGTAATATCTTTCAAGCTGTTTCCCCCTGTAGGTATAATTGGTCAGGATTATTCTTCTCAGGATTAATATACTATTAATACACTATTACACTAATACACTATACACTAATACAATATTAATCCTGATTCTTGTTTGAATAAAGTTTATCTATCTATCTATCTATCTATCTATATATATATATATATATATATATATTGTTCTGTTAGCTATGGCATCGCCCACTATGCCCCGCCTCTGCCATTCATGAGAGGCCTTTCAACCGGGGCAATTGAAATATAATCTCTCCCCTTTCCTCTTCTTAACTTTCTTTCTCTTTCCTCACAAGAAATACATCTGGGGTCGTCCTTTACTTTCCTCTTATCCGAAGAAAGAAAGTTTGGAACAGTCCTCCCTCTTCTCTCGAATTTCTTCCTGGAGAAAATTGTCAGTTTAAGCTTTGATTTCTCTTTACTTCATTTCCATGTGCTGAAAGATGCTGACTCGCTACATGGTTTACTTCAATTTATTTTCTATTTCTCGTTCGAACAATGGCGAATCGGCTCGTAACTCCAATCTTTCTCCAATTGTTCTTTCCCTTCTTTTATTGTATTCTTGTCACTTAACGAAAATAGTGGAGCCAACTTTTCCAAGCCCTTCCTCCCTCGTGTTTTCTCTGGACACTTCACTTTCTTTTGGCAGTGAAAGTCGATAGGGTTCATCTTTTGATTTCAGTCCTCCCTTCAATTTCTCCAAGCAAAGAAGTCGTCCTGGTTAGTCTATAAGGTTCATTCATCCTTTTCCAGTTCTCGAAGAAAGCTGTTGAATTGGCCTTCCTGGTTTTCTTGCCATTCCTTTCTTCCCGATAAAAACTACCAGATTATCTGTAAGTCCAAGTAAATTGTATTTGCAGCTTATGATTTTATGTTGAGCAGGCTGTTATTAGTCTCTTTTTAAAGTTTTTATCTGAAAAGATCTAATTTAATTTTGTTATTGTTCTTAAAATATTTTATTTTGATTGTTCATTACTTCTTTTGTAGTTTAATTCCTTCTCTCATTTCCTCACTGGGTTATTTTTTCCCTGTTGGAGCCCTTGGGCTTATAGCATCCTAGTTTTCCAACTAGGATTGTAGCTTCACTAGAATAATAATAATAATAATAATAATAATAATAATAATAATAATATAATAATAATAATAATAATGATGATAATATAATAACAATAATATCTAACCAATGAATGTGTATAGGTAAGGGGGTAGTTAGACCCTAACTTCTGCTATTGGACACTTAATTAGATCAGAAATGGTTAGAGGGAATTAGACTAGAAAATTTACATCGTACGGAACCTATGCTAAAAGGCCTACTTTCTCAAAAGTACCCTTTGGGATTACAGTCAATTAAGGTGTCATGCTGATAGCAATACATTCAACATGCAGTTGTATAATTGTAGAGATATCAATGTGTGTAAAGTTGTTATTATAAGGGAGCATTGTATAACCACGTGATTGTTATTATTATTATTATTATTATTATTATTATTATTATTATTACTTACTAAGCTACAGCCCTAGTTGGAAAAGCAGGATGTTATGTGTTGAGAGAGAGAGAGAGAGAGAGAGAGAGAGAGAGGGGAAAGGCAATACTTATGCTTAATTATAATATGAAATATGTTTCATTGTAAGTAGGGATGCAGGGTAAGTTTGAGAGAGAGAGAGAGAGAGAGAGAGAGAGAGAGAGAAGCAGTACTGTGGGCTTGATACTGAAGAGAATGCTTATTCTTAATTATAATAGGAAATATGTCTCATTGTAAATAGGAATATAGGGTAAGCTTGCATTAACCCCTGGTTTTAGTCATTTATTTTGTGGCATTTTATGTTAAGCAATTTTCCAAACTAAATAATGGTGATATTTTTAAGGTCGTGGTGATATTTAGATTTTTGGAATAAATTACTGTATATATACTATATATATATATATGTGTGTGTGTGTGTGCGTGTGTGCGTTTGTATATATATATATATATATATATTATATATATATATATATATACACATGTTCATGTATATGTGTATATGTATAGATATATTATATATATATATATATATATATGTATATATACATATATATATACATATTTATATATACATACACATTTATGTATAAATATTTATCATCATCAGTAGTCGTTTCTAGTCTACTGAAGGACAAATACCTAAGACAAGCTCTTAACAAAAGGCAGACCCCGCCGTTGAAATAATTAAAATGCATCTACTTTCAACTCTGATTTTTATATACATATATGCCAGGTCTACCGACTTGAAAATAACCCGAGGCCTATACCTCAATAAAACAGTTTGAACCCTAGAATCACCGAATAATTATAATTAGTAATTATTCGTTTAATCCTAACCTAATTATTCTGTTCCTGAACTCTTGAAGCAGCTAATTGGTCTTCCATTTTTTTTATGCTGCTAACAAGGCACCTAATTATTTCGTTTGTCATCTCTTCAGGCACTTAATTTTCTTTTCTTTTCTCTGAACCCCAACAATAATTGGTTAATGTGTATGTAAATCTTTGATAGAACCAAGGGGGTTCTCTCTCTCTCTCTCTCTCTCTCTCTCTCTCTCTCTCACACACACCAAACGTTGAGCTAGGCTCCACAAGGCACTAGAAGAGTTGGAAGACCCAGGTCTATATGGCTGTGAATTATGAAGTGCGAAGTAGATGATGATGAATGGAGAAGTATTGAATAAAAAGCTCAAGATAGAGACGACTGGCGAAATCTAACCGAGGCCCTTTACGTCATTAGGCGTCGGAGGAGATGATGATGATGACGATGATATATATATATATATATATATGTATGTATGTATGTATGTATGTATATATATATATGTTTATATATTATATGTATATTTATTATTTATATATATATGATATATATAAAGGAAGGAGAGAGAGAGAGGAGAGAGAGAGAGAGAGAGAGAGAGAGAGGATGCAAGGAGAGACTGAATCCTCAACTTGATACGGCATAGGATCGTCGACTGTCAGAGATTTGATCCTATTTAGTCTCCGGGAAGATTATCCTGAAGGATATTTTGGGAAGGATTACGGGAATGTCTTGCCCAGGATGCGATCTAGGATCCGATTAGGATGATGGTGGGAACTGTATCGTGCTGGGGATCGGGAATGATTCCAATGATTCCTCTAATAGGAATGGCTAGTTTCTCTCTCTCTCTCTCTCTCCTCTCTCTCTCTCTCTCTCTGCTAAATGGCGTTCATGATCGTAGAATTGATTCGATAATACCTACAAGGTTGCAAATATGTATATATATATATATATATATATATGTATATATATATATATATATATATGTATTTATAGGTATATATAAATATATTATGTTGGATATATATACATATATATATGTGTGTGTGTGTTATATATCATGAAATTTATATATATATATATATATATATAGCGAGAAATTCTCTCAATGAGCTGAATCTCGCTCTTTAGCATTTAGTTGACAGCTAAAAGCTACTTGCATCGAATATATTATTACGATGCTTTTTGTTTCACTTTCTGCAAATTTTCCCCTTTTTATTTCAATGGCGCGTATTGACTCTATGACGTCCTGTATTTGTGAAGATCCAGAGGCTTTGTAATATGAATCCGCAAACTTTGATCTCCGGCTATACGTCCTGTGTGTTGCATCGGGTGTAGCAATGCCTGTTTCCACGTGAGCGCGCGCGACGTTGATCCTTAATCGCTGCTTCGTTAAGGGCGAGACTTACTTACGCTTTGATTTAATTGTTTCTGACGTGCAGCGGGGATGCAGCAAGCAGGTGGATAATGCTAATAATATCGAGATTATATCGTTTTAAGTTGGTGCTGACGGTGGAGGGAAAGCATTGTTTAAGCAAGGCACGTGTGAGGATTTTATTACCTCCGCCAGGAGGGTATGTTTTCGGTTCGGTTTGTTTGTTTGTTTGTTTCTCTGTTTGTCTGTCTGTCTGTGGACAACGTAGAGGCCACATTTCTACACGGAATCACTTCAAAACTTGGCCAAGTAGTTCCCCAATGTGTATGGAAGAACTGATTAAATTTTGGTCAAGGTCACCCCAAGGTCAAGGTCACAGGGGTCACTGGTGTCACTATGACATAAGTGGCCATATCAAGAGACAGAAATAAAGCACTGACTTTTGCATAAGCCAACAGGGAAGTCCTAGTCCAGGGCGCAACCCATGGGTGATGTTCAAATTTATAAAGGTCAAAGGTCAAGGTCATATTGGTGCATTATATCAATGTCATATTAAGTATCAGTGGCAAATGAACAAAGATCACTTGAAGGTCAAAAGTCAAGCAGGTCACTTGAAGGTCAAGGTCACGTGAAGGTCAAGGTCACGTGAAGGTCAAGGTCACCTGAAGGTCAAGGTCACGTGAAGGTCAAGTACATTTGAAGATCAAGGTCACTTGAAGCCAAGGTCATGTGAAGGTCAAGGTCACGTGAAGGTCAAGGTCACTTGAAGGTCACGTGAAGGTCAAGGTCATGTGAAGGTCGAAGTCACATCAATTCATGATTCTAGGACATATGGCGCTCTAGGTCACCTTGGCGGAGGTATGTCCTCTACGAGGACCATGTCCGCGTTCAGGACTTGCTCACTTGTTTTATCTTGGAATGGGATCATTTCTGCTTTCTAATTATTCTTAGATAAAGCGGGTAATTACGCTTCCGGTTGAGTTTAGCCGTTTCTTGCATTCTTCCTTCTTGTGCTTGATTTCAACCTGCCCAACGATGTGTATTCTTAGCCCTTATTACACCTGGTTTCATCTGTACTGAACTAAGTTCTGCCCAAGCTCTCCTTGTTCTTAGTTTTATCAGACTAAGTTAAGATTTACCAATATTCCTTATTGTATCAACTTCATCAGGTTCAGTCTAAAATCTTCCAAACCACTTACTTTAGGTTGCACCCGACCCGAACTATTTTCTTCCTTACACCACCATGTACTAGGTTAGGTTAGGTTTGTTCTGTTTTTGGTTTCACCCAGCTTTGTTCTTTTTTCTTCCTTACACCACTATGTACAAGGTTAGGTTAGGATTGTTCTGTTCTTGGTTTCACCCAGCTCTGTTCTTGTTCTTCCTTACACCACCATGTACAAGGTTAGGTTAGGTTTGTTCTGTTCCTTGGTTTCACCTGGCATTGTTTATGTTCTTCCTTACACCACCATGTACAAGGTTAGGTTAGGTTTGTTCTGTTCTTGGTTTCACCAAGCTTTAAGCATGTGTTTTTTTTTTTTTTTTTTAACCCTCCTTGTACTTGGTTTCACCTAGCTTCAAGTATGTTGTTCCTTGTCCCTTCCTGTACTTTATTTCATCAAGCTTAAGGTATGTAGTTCCATAGGTAGTATGGTGGCCAGGGCACCAGCCACCCATTGAGATACTACCAGTAGAGAGTTATGGGGTCCTTTGACTGGCCAAACAGTACTACATTGGATCTTTATCTCTGGTTACGCTTCACTTTCCCTTTGCCTACACATACACCGAATAGTCTGGCATATTATTTACAAATTCTCCTCTCTCCTCATACACCTGCCAACACTGAGATTACCAAACAAATTTTCTTCACCAATGGGTTAACTACTGCACTGTAATTGTTCAGTGGCCACTTTCCTCTTGGTAAGGGTAGAAGAGACTCTTTAGCTATGGTAAGCAGCTCCTCTTGGAGAAGGACACTCCAAATCAAACCAGTGTTCTCTAGTCTTGGGTAGTGCCATAGCCTCTGTACCATGGTCTTCCACTGTCTTGGGTTAGAGTTCTCTTGTTTGAAGGTACACTCGGGCACGCTATTCTATCTAATTTCTCTCTTTCTTGTTTTGTTATAAATTTTATAGTTTATGTATGAGATATTTGTTTTAGTGTTATTGCTATTCTTGAAATATTTTATTTTTCCTTTTTTCCTTTCCTCACTGAGCTATTTTCCCTGCTGGGGCCCCTGGGCTTGTAGCATCCTGCTTTTCCAGCTGGGGTTGTGGTTTGGCAAGTAATAATAATAATACCTTTCCTTTTACTTGGTTTCACCAAGGTTAAGGTATGTTTTTTCCATACTTTTCCTTGTACTTGGTTTCACCAAGCCTAAGGTATGTTGTTCCATACCTTTCTTTTTACTTGGTTTCACCATGATTAAAGTATGTTGTTCCATACCTCTCCTTGTACTGGGTTTCACCAAGCTTAATGTATGTTGTTCCATACCTTTCCTTATACTTGGTTTCACCAAAATTAAGGTATGTTGTTCCATACCTCTCCTTGTACTTGTTTTCACCAAGTTTAAGTTATGTTGTTCCAC
>NC_090746.1:99824981-99829981 GCF_036898095.1 Palaemon carinicauda
ATCGTTAATTATTTTCTTATTTCCTTTCCTAACTGAGCTATTTTTTTCCTGTTGGAGCCCTTGGGCTAATAGCATCTTGCTTTTCCAACTAGGGATGTAGTTTAGCTAGTAATAATAATAATAATAATAATAATAATAAGGGCTATTTTCCCTGTTGGAGCCCTTGGGATTATAGCATCTTGCTTTTCCAACTAGGTTATTAGCTTAGTTAATAATAATAATAATAAGAATAGTAATAATAATTATATTAGAAATAATTAAAATAATAGTAATAATAATGATAATAATAATAATAATTATATTAAAATTAATAATGATAATAATATTGAGCGTCGGAGATTTTGTCTCAATTTTAATTTCGATATTCCAGTAAACCATAAACTCGTTTGAATACAAAGGCAAAAATCTATGATAGAAATATCATTTGACAAGAAATTCAGAGCTAGGAGTACTTTGTCAGAATTGGCACCATTGTAATCTATGTATTTTTAGAATTGGCAATATTGTAACTAGTCGCTTGCAGATTAGTTTTATATTGTTACCGAATGCCTTTTATATATTGGACTCTCAAACAAATGGCCGCAGAAATGAGCATGGAACACACTGGCGTTTATGTGAGGGGCATTACTGTTCCTAAATTGCTTTTGCATTGGCCGTATCAGTCGAAATCCTCTTTATTTGGAGGCGGATGGCATTTATATGTCCGCGCATTTATAACGGATCCTGTGTTATGTAGGATGCCACAAATATCTCAATAGAATTTACATTGGATGAGATATGAACGCCATACTGGGGCACGAGTCCCGCTCAAACTTGTTATTTCCTTTAGTCGCTGCAATCTCTCCATCTTTGTGAGCTAAGGATAGGGGGTTTGGGGGAGCCTATATGTCTACCTAGTGAGTCATCAGCAGCCATTGCCTGGCCTCCTTGGTCCTAGCTTAGGAGGAGAGGGGGCTTGGGCACTGTCCCGCTCGAACTCGTTAGTTCCTTTGGACGCTGCAACCTTACCATCCTTGTGAGCTAAGGATATGGGGTTTGGGGAGCATATATGTCTTATCTGCAGAGTCATCAGCAGCCATTGCCTGGCCCTCCTTGATCCTAGCTTGGGTGGATAGGGGGCTTGGGCGCTGGTCATATGAATATATGGCCAGTTTCTAGGGCATTTTCCAGCTCGATAGGGCAAGGTCACTGTCCCTTGCCTCCGGCATTCATGGGCGGCCTTTTAAACATTTAAACCTTTAAATCCTTTTTATTTGTAGGATGAAGGACGCCACAAATATTTCAATAGAGTTAACATTGAATAAGATATATCCTTACTTCCTGCGCTGGAGTCGCGCTGTGGGGCGCCGAGGTGGTTTAAGTGTTTAAAGACGACTCTTGAATGGTAGAGGCAAGGGACAGTGACATTGCCATAGAGACTGACCATATATACATATGATCAGCAACCAAGCCCCTCTCCACCCAAGCTAGGACCAAGGAGGGCCAGGCAATGGCTGCTGATGACTCGGCAGATGGACCTATAAGCTCCCCCAAACTCCACATCCTTAGCTCACAAGGATGGTGAGGCTGCAACGACGGAAGAAACTAACGAGTTTGAGCTGGACTTGAACCGCACTCTGGGGTTCACCAGTTAAACGTTACCAAATTGGCCATCACAATTGTCCCTGAAATTTTCAGTATTTTATTATTTCAATTGTGCTTCATAGGTCGAGTGTGAAATGGGTTTTTGCAGAGGCCCCAACTTAATCATAGGGGAATTAGCATTTTTCACTCATTTTGTAGTACTCTTTTATGAGTGTTTTATGGAAATATGATTGTCCGTTTTGTTGTTGTTTATTTAATGATCGTATCTTATGATTATACTTAATTCTTATTTGTTTTACTTATTGTTGTTATTAAAATTTGTAAAATACTTTTTTAAAATTCCTACCGAATAGTTCTCGAATCCCCGTATACATATTAATACCTTATATATATATATATATATATATATATATATATATATATATATATATATATATATATATATATATATTTATTTCTTGATTGTCTCATATATAAGTTCAAATTGACGACGAGTTCCGTCTATCAATTATATAGGATACTCAAACATGTCTCCTTTAATTACAAAAAAGATCTTGTAAAACCAACATGAATGAATTTACATTATAATGTTTGTGTTTTGATTTCGTCTTTCATCGAAGAACCTCATTGATTACACCGTCAGTTGCATTCCAGAACATGTGGAATCTGTGGCGGATTCCTGATTCCTGAATCTGGCGTATTCCTGATTCCTGAATCTGTGGCACATTCCTGATTCCTGCGGCAGATTCGGTTCCAGATGACATATGACAATGGTCTCTCTCTCTCTCTCTCTCTCTCTCTCTCTCTCTCTCTCTCTCTCTCTCTCTCTCATTCGGCTTCTTAGTGCATGATTATCCTCCCAGTTCGCATCCAGGCGAACTTCGTTTAACGAAGTTAAGCGAAAGTTAATAGCGCCTGAATAAACACATATACTGCGAAGTTTGGCTAAGGAGCTTACAAGTAAACTTTCAAGATCATTGCGCTAAGTTACCTCGGAAATTCTTTTATGCGCTCTTGGGGGTTGGGGGGGGGGGGGCGTCTCTTGGTTGGCCCTGGGGTGGAGGGGTAGTAGAGTAGTAGTAGTAGTAGAGTAGTAGTAGTAGTAGTAGTAGTAGTAGTAGTACTTGCTAAGCTACAACCCTAATAGGAAAAGCAGGATGCTATAAGCCCAGGGGCTCCAACAGAGAAAATAGCCCAGTGAGGAAAACAAAAAAGGAAAAAAAAATAATTTAAGAAGAATAACATCAAAATGAAGATCGGCTATATAAACTATAGTAGTAGTAGTAGTAGTAGTAGTAGTAGTAGTAGTAGTAGTAGTAGTAGTCAAACTATAACGCTAGTTGGAAAAGTAAGATGCTATGAGCCCAAGGGCTCCAACAGGGAAAAATAGCCCAGTGAGGAAAGGAACAAGGGAAATGAATAAATGATGTGAACAAATTAACAATAAATCATTCTAAAAACAGTAACAACGTAAAAGCAGATATGTTATATATAAACTATTAAAAGACTTATATCAGCCTGTTCAACATAAAAACATTTGCTGCAATTTTGAAGTTCTACTGATTCAACTATACTCAATTTCTTTTAATGAGGCGCATTTGCATTGACTCGCAGCGGTGCCCTTTTAGCTCGGAAAAGTTTCTTGCTATCTGATTGATTAGAATTATCTTGTCCAACCAATCAGTGAACAGGAAACTTTTCCGAGCTAAAAGGGCACCCCTGCGAGTCTTTGCAATTCTACCTCACTAAAAATAACTGACTATGGTGGTGGTAGTAGTAGTAGTAGTGTAATTGAATGCGATATGTGATTCTACGGAGGACATTATTTGTGCTCTTTGCGTTGGACGCCATGTTCGTTTTGGGTGTCAATCAATATTCGCATGGATTTTCGATATGGGCAAGATGTTTTTGTGGCATATATATAAAGAACTCGTTTGTTTACGTAATGTTTTTCTGTCTGTTTGTTTTCCATGTTTTTCATCTTTTGAAGACAGATGAAAAGCTTCATTCTTTGCATAGAAATGTTTTGGGGAAAACTGATTCATGTTGGTTCAAAGTCTATTTTTCGGAGGGTAAAGAAAATAAGGCATCTCTCTCTCTCTCTCTCTCTCTCTCTCTCTCTCTCTCTCTCTCTCCTCTCTCTCTCTCTCTCTCATTAAATATTTCTTTCACGTATGGGTAGCGAGTCTGTAATGTATTTTTATTTATAAAAATTTGTTTTTGTAGGCAAACTAACAATGTTTACAAAAATAAATCCTTCAAAGTTTTTTCACGTCAAGCTAATTTTGTTTTTCTTTTCTTTCCAGGTATGTTGTCGACTATTTATTCGGTGGATATATCTTGTTACTAGTTTATTGGTAAGTTTATATCTTTTATTTTTCGTTTAAACTTAATCAACATTGTTGGTTCCCCCCCCCAAAAAAAAAAGAAAATAAAATCGAAAATTGGCGAACTCAGTAATTCGGTAAGTTTAAGCAGCAATTTCTATTAATTTTTAATATTTTTATTTTTATTTTTTGGAACCCAGAGGCCATAGGTTTATCACTATTCTAAGTATTTTAAATTTCCATAAGAATAGTGTAATCGGGGTTAAATTCTCATTTTCTGTTATCAATTCCGCCAAGAAGGTTATGAAATTATCTTCTGTTGATTATTTATTGATATGTTTGTTTGTCTGTTAGCATGATAATGTTAAAACTTTAGTCAGATTTTCACCAAATTTCAACATGGATTATTATTATTATTATTATTATTATTATTATTATTATTATTATTATTATTATTACTTGCTAAGCCACAAACCCAGTTGGAAAAGCAGAATGCTATAAGACCATTTGCTTTAACAGGGACAATAGCCCAGTGAGGAAAGGAAACAAGAAAAAGAATATACTTTAAGAACAGTAACAACATTAAAATAAACATTCCCTATATAAACTGTAAAAACTTTAACAAAACAGGAGGAAGAGAAATAAGATAGAATAGTGTGCCCGATTCAACTATAGTCTTTTTTTTAGCGAGGCAGATTTGCACCGACTCGCAGCGGTGCCCTTTTAGCTCGGAAAAGTTTCTTGATCTCTGATTGGTTGGAAAAGATAATTCTAACCAATTAGCGATCAGGAAACTTTTCCGAGCTAAAAGTACACCGCTGCGAGTCTGTGCAAATCTGCCTCGCTAAAAAAATTCACTATAGCTAATAAGAAAGATCGTTCCCAATATTGAAAAAACTTCTCATGCTTAGCGAGTTCGTGAGTTTTTTTCAAAATGTATATTGAGATTTCGTATGTCATATTCTAACATGATGCCTAAGAAGCATGTCGTCTTGTGTAGTATGTTAAGAATTTTTTTAACCGTGATAAGTGTCTCTTGGGTCACTGGGTCCTAACAGTTCTTGACCTAGAAAGGGATTGCTTCAAATT
>NC_090746.1:99839981-99844981 GCF_036898095.1 Palaemon carinicauda
ATTTCCTATCCCACTTTTTTTAATTTTATGATTTTATGTAATTCAGCATCCTACCTACATTTTTTCTTTTTCTGATTTCATGTAATTCCCTATTCCAGCTATTTATTTTTCCTTTTCATTCTCATCCCTTGTGGCCTGATCCCCCCCCCCCTCCCTTCCTTAGGCCAGAATGGTCCAGCACGTTATCTTCTCTTATCTTTTTCCCCTTCTTTCCCCTTTATCTTTTCCCCGTCTTTCCCCCTTATTACTAATAATCTCTCATATCTCAAGTTCTATTGTTCCCTCTCCGCTCATTCTTTTATTCCGATTTTTTACGGGATATTTATGTTAGGTTTCTTTTATCTTTCGTCACTTTTATGATGAATTGTTTGCTTCCGCTGAACCGCTGATCGTATCTACAGTTCATGCATCTGCTGGCTGCTTTTAACCTTTAGCGCAGCCACACAGAGGAACGTTTTTAACGGAGAAAACGTTTTTAGTAGAGGAACGTTTTCAACGGAGAAACGTTTTTAGTAGAGGAACGTTTTCAACGGAGAAATGTTTTTAGTAGAGGAACGTGTATAATAGAGAAACGTTTATAGTAGAGGAACATTTTTAGTAGAGGAATGTTTTCCACGGAGAAACGTTTTTAGTAGATGAACGTTTTCAACGGAGAAACGTTTTTAGTAGAGGAACGTTTTCAACGGAGAAACGTTTTTAGTAGAGGAACGTTTTCAACGGAGAAATGTTTTTAGTAGAGGAACGTGTATAATAGAGAAACGTTTATAGTAGAGGAACATTTTTAGTAGAGGAACGTTTTCCACGGAGAAACGTTTTTAGTAGAGGAACGTTTTCAACGGAGAAACGTTTTTTACCGGAGGATTTTTTAACGGAGAAAAGTTTTTAGTTAAGGAACGTTCTTAACAGAAATGATTTTAGCAGGTAACAGTTTTTTAATAAAGGAACGTTTTTAACAGAGAAACGTTTTAATAAAGGAACTTTTTGGACAAACGATTTTAGCAGATAACGGTTTTTAATAAACGAATGTTTTAAATGGAGAAACTTTTATACAGAAGAACGTTTTTAACGGAGAAACTTTTTATACAGAGGAACGTTTTTAACGGAGAAACTTTTTATACAGAGGAACGTTTTTTGACGGAGAAAAGTTTTTAACAGTAACTTTTTAACGGAGAAATTTTTTTTATAGACGAACGTTCGTCATATGACTCAACAGATGGACCTATAGGCTCCCCCAAACCCCTCCATCCTTAGCCCACAAGGATGGTGAGGTTGCAGCGACCAAGGAAACTAACGAGTTCGCGCGGAACTTGAACCCCAGTCTGACAATCACCAGGCAAGGACGCTATACCACCGGGAAAATAAAATGGTATGCCATGCCTGGGGGAATTGCCTACCTGCTTGACAAGTTATCATCGACATTTGGGAAATTTATGTTTTCAAATTAACATTTTTTTCCTCTATCAAATGTTATATATAAAACATCCGGCTCTACAGAACGGCTATCCATCTGGGTGGAATCCTACCGGGTTATGGAGGCTGGGGGCGGATGGAAAAAATTTAAACGGCCTCTGGCCTTTTTTTGGAAATGGCAAGTTTTATAACGCATTTTGGGAAGTTATTCGTCAATTTATGATGAAATATGGATGATTAAGCTGAAGCCTTTATTATTGTAGTATTATTGTATACAGGGAAATGTCAGTGTGGGCAGACAATGACTTTTTCCCCCAAACTATGCTATGGGCAAATCATAAATATTTAGTGGTATCAAAATTCATTTGGTTCAACCCCCCTCTCTCTCTCTCTCTCTCTCTCTCTCTCTCTCTCTCTCTCTCTCTCTCTCTCTCTCTCTCTCTCTCTCTCTCTCTCTCTCTCCAATTAATGGTAATTTCTCTCTCTCTCTCTCCAATTAATGGTAATTTCTCTCTCTCTCTCTCTCTCTCTCTCTCTCTCTCTCTCTCTCTCTCTCTCTCTCTCTCTCTCTCTCCTCTCTCTCTCTCTCTTGTGATAAACGCTATCAGCTTACTATCTGAGGGCCCCGTGTTTAATTCTCAAAATGTGATAAATTGAACCACTTTGGACCAATCTCTAGAATACAGTATACGCTCTTCTTAACCCAGGCTGTGGATTCGTATAATATAGGCAGAGAGATAGCAGTCACTTGCATCTTATATTTATTGATTATAGATAAAATAAACATGTATTTTTTTTTTATGAAATACTAAAATATCTGTTATCTTGATCAATCTCAAAATTTTATGAATTCATTTTCACTCTTGTAATGCTATTGCTTTATTTTCTATCTCTCATTCTCCTACATTGATAATAGATAAACCTATCCAAGCTTGCCATCGTATGTTTCATATTGTTTGAATGTTTTGTGTCATTGTTGCTCCCAACTGTTTGTATATGAGCTCGTTATCTGTTGTAAAAACGTGAAATGTATTGGCCTCGCCTCACTGTTGGCATCTAACACCATCGTTGCTGTTTGAATTTTTGTGACATTCTTGCTCTCAACTGTTTGTATATAAGCTCGTTATTTGTTAAATAATCGTTACTTGCATTCACCTCACCTTTCTGCTATTACCTAACACCAACGTTACCTTTTGAATTTCTGTGACATTCTTGCTTTCAACTGTTTGTATATAAGCTCGTTATCCCTTGAATACACGTTTCTTACTATCACCTCGCGTCTCTGTTAGTACCTAACACCAACGTTGCAGTTTGAATTTTTTTGACATTCTTGCTCTCAACTGTTTGTATATAAGCTCATTATCTGTTGAGTAAACGTTACTTACATTCACCTCGCCTCACTCTTAGTACCTAACACCAACGTTGCTACACTACAAAATTGAATTAAGATACAGACATATAAATACAGACATAGATGAATATATAATATTTCTCCAAATTCAAGAGAAAAGATGTTAATCTTAGAGTTCCTCAGAACAGGAGCAAATAATGTTTTGTTTGGAACTCATTATTGTTGCTTTTTATATATTACTTTTTATAATTATGCAATACGGACTTTACGTAATTCATTACATACAGAACGGTTTGTTTGGTCGAGCAATTGGTGACTTGTGTGTTAATGTACTTAACAGTTCTCCCCCTCTTTCTTTTTCCTTTTCGTTATTTGATAATTAGAACGCTTTCTTCTTAATTCTCTTACCCTGCCCCCGTTTATTCCATTCAACATCATCTTCACCTGCGATAGTTATTCTTCATCATCATCTTCACTTGCGATACCATTCTTCCTAATTATTTTCCCTCGCCTGTTTATTCTATTCTTCATCATCTTCTTCACCTGCAATACCATTCTTCATCATCATCTTCACCTGCGATACCATTCTTCATTTTCTTCACCTGCGATACTATTCTTCATCATCTTCTTCAAAAGTGATACTGTTTTTCATTATCATCTTCACCCGTGATACCATTCTTCATTATCTTCTTCACCTGCGATACCATTCTTCATCATCTTCTTCACCCGCGATACCATTCTTCATCATCTTCTTCACCTGCGATACCATTCTTCATCATCATCTTCTCTTGTGATGCCATTCCTCATCATCTTCTTCACCTGCAATACCATTCTTCATCATCATCTTCACCTGAGATACCATTCTTCATCATCTTCTTCACCTGAGATACCATTCTTCATCATCTTCTTCACCTGAGATACCATTCTTCATCATCTTCTTCTCCTGCGATACCATTCTCCATCATCATCTTCGCCTACGATACCATTCTTCCTATTTCTTTTACCCCATCCGTTCATTCTATTCTTCATCTTCACCTGCGATACCATTCTTCATCATTTTCTTCACCATGCGATACCATTCTTCATCATCTTCTTCACCTGCGATACCATTCTTCATCATCTTCTTCACCTGCGTACCATTCTCCATCGTCATCTTCACCTGCGATACCATTCTTCATCATCTTCTTCACCCGCGATACCATTCTTCATCATCTTCTTCACCTGCGATACCATTCTTCATCATCATCTTCTCTTGTGATGCCATTCCTCATCATCTTCTTCACCTGCAATACCATTCTTCATCATCATCTTCACCTGAGATACCATTCTTCATCATCTTCTTCACCTGAGATACCATTCTTCATCATCTTCACCTGAGATACCATTCTTCATCATCTTCTTCTCCTGCGATACCATTCTCCATCATCATCTTCGCCTGCGATACCATTCTTCCTATTTCTTTTACCCCATCCGTTCATTCTATTCTTCATCTTCACCTGCGATACCATTCTTCATCATTTTCTTCACCATGCGATACCATTCTTCATCATCTTCTTCACCTGCGATACCATTCTTCATCATCTTCTTCACCTGCGTACCATTCTCCATCGTCATCTTCACTTGCGATGCCATTCTTCATCACCTTTTTCACTTGCATTACCATTTTTCATCATCTTCTTCACCTGCGATACCATTCATCATCATCATCTTCGCCTGCGATACCATTCTTCCTATTTCTTATACCTCATCCGTTCATCTATTCTTCATCCTCTTCACCTGCGATACCATTCTTCATCATCTTCTTCACCAGCGATACCATTCTTCTTTGTCTTCGATACGCGACCTCCTCCATCCCTACCATATGTTCGTATTGACATAGTATCGACCCATCTTTCCGTTTTTGGTCTGAACCAGTTGTAGAGGAGCAAATCAAACGTTCGAGGGTAGAGAGAGGGGGATTATCTGTCGGCATAAACCCCCCCCCCCCCCTATGACCCCTCCTTCCCTCTTCTCTTTCCCCTCTGGCACTCTCTCTCTATCTCTCTCTCTTTCACTCTTCTCCCCTTTTTCTGTATTTCAGTGTTGACTTTAATTTGTGAGGGATGTTATTTCAAACTTGTGCTGTTATTGATACTTTTGGAGCCAACCTCGGGGTAGAATTTTCATTTTATTTTTACTTCTTTTTTTTCAGGGCATGAAAATGCGGTCAAGGTTTTGTAAATTTCGCGTCTCTCTCTCT
>NC_090746.1:99849981-99859981 GCF_036898095.1 Palaemon carinicauda
CCCTTATTACACCTGGTTTCATCTGTACTGAACTAAGTTCTGCCCAAGCTCTCCTTGTTCTTAGTTTTATCAGACTAAGTTAAGATTTACCAATATTCCTTATTGTATCAACTTCATCAGGTTCAGTCTAAAATCTTCCAAACCACTTACTTTAGATTGCACCCGACCCGAACTATTTTCTTCCTTACACCACCATGTACTAGGTTAGGTTAGGTTTGTTCTGTTTTTGGTTTCACCCAGCTTTGTTCTTGTTCTTCCTTACACCACTATGTACAAGGTTAGGTTAGGTTTGTTCTGTTCTTGGTTTCACCCAGCTCTGTTCTTGTTCTTCCTTACACGACCATGTACAAGGTTAGGTTAGGTTTGTTCTGTTCTTGGTTTCACCTGGCATTGTTTATGTTCTTCCTTACACCACCATGTACAAGGTTAGGTTAGGTTTGTTCTGTTCTTGGTTTCACCAAGCTTTAAGCATGTGTTTTTTTTTTTTTTAACCCTCCTTGTACTTGGTTTCACCTAGCTTCAAGTATGTTGTTCCTTGTCCCTTCCTGTACTTTATTTCATCAAGCTTAAGGTATGTAGTTCCATAGGTAGTATGGTGGCCAGGGCACCAGCCACCCATTGAGATACTACCAGTAGAGAGTTATGGGGTCCTTTGACTGGCCAAACAGTACTACATTGGATCTTTATCTCTGGTTACGCTTCACTTTCCCTTTGCCTACACATACACCGAATAGTCTGGCATATTATTTACAAATTCTCCTCTCTCCTCATACACCTGCCAACACTGAGATTACCAAACAAATTTTCTTCACCCAATGGGTTAACTACTGCACTGTAATTGTTCAGTGGCCACTTTCCTCTTGGTAAGGGTAGAAGAGACTCTTTAGCTATGGTAAGCAGCTCCTCTTGGAGAAGGACACTCCAAAATCAAACCAGTGTTCTCTAGTCTTGGGTAGTGCCATAGCCTCTGTACCATGGTCTTCCACTGTCTTGGGTTAGAGTTCTCTTGTTTGAAGGTACACTCGGGCACGCTATTCTATCTAATTTCTCTCTTTCTTGTTTTGTTATAAATTTTATAGTTTATGTAGGAGATATTTGTTTTAGTGTTATTGCTATTCTTGAAATATTTTATTTTTCCTTTTTTCCTTTCCTCACTGAGCTATTTTCCCTGCTGGGGCCCCTGGGCTTGTAGCATCCTGCTTTTCCAGCTGGGGTTGTGGTTTGGCAAGTAATAATAATAATACCTTTCCTTTTACTTGGTTTCACCAAGGTTAAGGTATGTTTTTCCATACTTTTCCTTGTACTTGGTTTCACCAAGCCTAAGGTATGTTGTTCCATACCTTTCTTTTTACTTGGTTTCACCATGATTAAAGTATGTTGTTCCATACCTCTCCTTGTACTGGGTTTCACCAAGCTTAATGTATGTTGTTCCATACCTTTCCTTATACTTGGTTTCACCAAAATTAAGGTATGTTGTTCCATACCTCTCCTTGTACTTGTTTTCACCAAGTTTAAGTTATGTTGTTCCACACCTTTCCTTGTATCTGGTTTCACCAAGACTAAGGTATGTTGTTCCATACCTTTCACTATTCTTGGTTTCACCAAGATTAAGGTATGTTGTTCCATACCTCTCCTTGTACTTGGTTTCACCAAGTTTAAGGCATGTTGTTCCATACCTCTCCTTGTACTTGGTTTCACCAAGATTAAGGTATGTTGTTCCTTACTTCTCCATGTACTTGGTTTCACCAAGATGAAGGTATGTTGTTCCATACCTCTCCTTGTACTTGGTTTTTAAGGTATATGTTTCTTACGCCTCTTAAGTTCACCTTGAGCCCTTTCTGTACTTTTTTTTTTCATATATTTTCTTCCTTAGGCTCGTGAGTTAAGAAAAAGATAGTATTTATGGTAGTCTTTTTAGCTATCAAGGGCTGAGATTATTCGCATAATATTTATATAATAATTTGTTTTAATTTATAAACACAAACAGCTAAACAGAAATAATGAAATACATCATGAATGAATAATAACAAATCAACCAACAGATAACTAAATACATTCAGAGGAACACGCTTTAAAAAAATTAATGTTCCAATCTTCCAATCGCAAATTCCGCTTTTATTTTCGCTTTTAATCTTTTATGAGAATTTTGACAGATATATAGCATCGGTTGAAACGACAAGGGTATTTACTCTCGCGCTCATTCATCATCAGGCTAACGTATATTCATTGGACAATGGCTCTGTAACAGTTCATGATATTTATGGCGTTTTCCTAGTTTCCGGTGAATGGGGGCGAATTTCCCGGTGCCGATGGATTATCCTACGTTGAATTATATCCTCGTAATATGGATTATATCTGTGTGATATGGATTATAACTTTGTAGTATTCTTGTATCTTTTGTGTGTGATATTTGGTTTGATTGCATTTCATTCGTTGATTTTATATTTGTATGATTATTTATTGATGTTATACAATATCAGAGTTGGTAAACTTTCAACTGGGCTCCTTTTTTCCTTTCCTGACTGGGCTATTTTCCCTGTTGGAGCCTCTGGGCTTATAGCATCCTGCTTTTCCAACTTGGTTTGTGGCTTGGCTAGTAATAATAATAATAATAGTAATAATAATAATAATAATAATATCCTCGTAAAATGGATTATATCTTCGTGATATGGATTATAACTTTGTAGTACTCGTGTATCTTTTGTATGTGGTATAGTCTGGTTTGATGACATTTCTTGTGTTGATTTTATATTTGTTTGATTGTGTATTGATGTTATACAATTACAGAGTTGGTAAACTTCCAACTGGGCTCCTATACTCGTAATATGGATTATAGCTTTGTAATATTCTTGTATCTTGTGTTAGATATAGTCTGGTTTGATTTAATTTTTGCGTTGATTTTATATTTGTTTGATTATGTATTGATGTTATACAATATACGAGTTGTTATTATTATTATTATTATTATTATTATTATTATTATTATTATTGTTGTTGTTGTTGTTGTTGTTACTTGCTAAGCTACAACCCTAGTTGGAAAAGCAGGATGCTATAAGCCAGGGCTTCAACAGGGAAAATAGCTCAGTGAGGAAAGGAAACAAGGAAAAATTAAATATTTTAAGAAGACCAACAATATTAAAATAAATATCACTTTATAAACTGTAAAAACTTTAACAAAACAAGAGGAAGAGAAATAAGATATAAAGTAGAGCAATGTGCCCGAGTGTACCCTCAAGCAAGAGAACTCTAACCCAAGACAGTGGAAGACCATGGTACAGAGGCTATGGTAAACTTTCAACTGGGCTCCTATCCTCGTAATATGGATTATATCCTTGATATGGATTATGCCTTTGTAGTATTCTTGTATATTTTATGTAGGATAAAGTCAGATTTGATCGCATTTCTTGTGTTGATTTTATATTTGTATGATTATGTATTGATGTTATACAATATCAGAGTTGGTAAACTTTCAACTGGGCTCCTTTTTTTCGTTTCCTGACTAGGCTATTTTCCCTGTTGTAGCGTCTGGGCTTATAGCATCCTGCTTTTCCAACTTGGGTTGTAGCTTGGGTAATAATAATAATAATAATAATAATAATAATAATAATAATAATAATAATAATAATAATAATAAATATCCTCGTAATATGGATTATATCTTTGTAGTATTCTTGCATATTTTGTGTGGAATATAGTCTGGTTTGATCGCATTTCTTGCGTTGATTTTATATTTGTATGATTATGTATTAGTATTATACAATATCCGAGTTGATAAACTTTCAACTGGGCTCCGGTCCTCGTAATATGGATTATATCCTTGATATGGATTATACCTTTGTAGTATTCTTGTGTATTTTATGTGGGATAAAGTCAGATTTGATCGCATTTCTTGTGTTGATTTTATATCTGTATGATTATGTATTGATATTATACAATAATATCGGAGTTGGTAAACTTTCAACTGGGCTCCACTAGGCACTAGAAGAGTTGGAAGCCTCAGGCCTACATGGCTTAGACTATGTAGCGTGAAGTGGGAGATGATGAATTGAGAAGTATTGAATTAAAAGCTCAAGATAGAGACGAGTGGCGAAATCTAACCGAGGCCTTTTGCGTCAATAGGCGTAGGAGGAGATGGTGATGATGAGGTTACCCTCAATTGTTCGTATATAAGCTCGTCATTCACCTCTCCTTTCTGTTAGTAGCAAACAATTATTTATGCCCCATTACCTATTTGTGTTGCCTTTTATATGTGCAATTAAGCAACATATGAAACTGTGTCTATGGGTAGTTAACTATATACCACGCCAGAAGTACATATGAATTGGTTTATGAATTATAGATGCATTTCATTATAATTCATATAGGAGCATTCTGCTCTGTGAAGCATAGTTTATAAGTGTTGACTCTTAATATTTTGTTCTGAGAACCATTCGTTAAAGTTGGCAGCTTAGAGCATTACCTAGGAACAAGTTTAGAGCATTACCTAGAAACATGTTTGGTTGTGAAAACACTTCCTGAAGTTATTCTTAAAGAAGTCTCATCCTAGTTACAATTTCCTAGAAATATCTTGGGTCCTTGGAGTATCCTAAGTACTCTGAGATCAGTTTATAAAACTATTCCGGGTTAGAAATATTTTGGATTCTGAGCTCTGTTTATAGAGATTTTCTATTTTCTCTTGACCATTCGTAGAAATGTTATCGGTGTACTGAACATTTACAGTAGGCCTATTCTACATTCACAATATAATGCACTTATTTTATTTTTCTTGGTCGGCAGAATAATAACCAGAAATTATCCGGGTTCTCAGAGTGATTTTTAATTAGTGTAAAATTCTTTGAATAATTAATAGAATATCTTGGCATCTCCAAAAAAAATTTTTCGAAAAAGATTTCAAGTTCTTAATTTTTTTTCCTAGTAAGTTTTCCCTTGAATTATTCCATAGAGTAGGCCTACACATTTAATCCTGTCCCCTTTTCATTAAATCATAATGTATTCTTGTGAGCAAAGTTGAGAAATATGAAAGTTTATTAGACGAATAACAATCAGCAAGTCTTTTTAGGGGTAAAGTTGCCAGTGGCATTCTTTATTTATTCTTTCCCCAACATCCGATGGTATAAACACGCAAATATAGATATATGTGTATAAATATACATACATATTATACAGGACTACTCTTTCAAATCTTGTATTATCCCCAGCTGGACGTAAGTCTTTAGGAGAACGACACTCCTAAATTAAACCTTTGTTCTCTAGTCTTGGGTAGTGCCATAGCCTCTGTACCATGGACTTCTTCTGTCTTGGGTAAGAATTCTCTTGCTTGAGGGCACACTCATGCACACTGCTCTGTCGGTTTACTTATTTCCTTTCGTCACTGGGCTATTTTTCCTGTTGGATCCCTTGGGCTTAAAGCATCCTGATTTTACAACTAGAGTTGTTGCTTAGCTAATAATAATATTATTATTGATAATAATAATAATAATAATACCATAACCTAGAGATTTACGATTTTTACTGTAACTGTGATTTTTTTTATATATTACATTATAATATACGATTATATATACAGTGTATGTATATATTTACACTGTATACACACTATATATGCATGCATACCCTTTTGCACTGTGTGAGTTTAGTTTAATTTATACCACCCATCAAAATTGAAATGGTAATACTTAAAGTTGTCACAGCTTTAAATGGAATCTTAATACATTTGTACGTTGATGTTACACTATAACAACCTAAAGCACACACAGAACATGGCGTATCATTGTTGTCATTAGGAAAGCCTCTTAACTAGATGGCTGTCATTTAGACTCGAAGATTGAAGGCCATTGAAAGCTCCGGTAAATGAATATGCATTTGGGAGTAAAGAAGAAGAAGAAGAAGGATTTACGCGCCTATTTTGGTAAACATATTATGCATTTGAGAGTGAAGAAGAAGAAGAAGAAGAAGAAGGATTTACGCGCCTATTTTGGTAAACATAATTTTGGCATGAACGAAGCTTTCCCATTGAAATTAAAGAACGGTTAAAATTGCAAGTTGTGTTTATTTGCGAGTTGAGGCTTTTCTCAGGAGGAATTACGAATGAACAAAGGATTTCCAGCATCTGAACAAAGGCTTCAGTATCTTCACGTCCTTGTTGTGTTTATGACAATGAAACTGTCTTTCATTAGTTTCCTGAAACCCTTGTGGTGGCCGATGTGGTAACAACCCTGACTGGTGAACGCCAGACTAGGGTTCGAGTCCTGCTCAAAACTCGTTAGTTTCTTTGGTAACTGTAATCTTATCGTTCTTGTGAGCTAAGGATAGGGGGTTTGGGGTCTATCTGAGGAGTCATCAGCAGCCATTGCCTGGCCCTCCTTGGTCGTAGCTTGGGTGCTGATCATATGAAATAGGGCATTGTCCTGCTCGATAGGGCAATGTCACTGACCCTTGCCTCTGCCATTCATGAGCGGCCTTTACAAACTTTAAAAGGGTTGTAGATTCTTTGAAAACACGAGAATTTGTCGTTGATGTTGTTGTTGTTAAAGATTGCCTAGCACTTGTGGCCAAGCACGGGCTCTTATTATTATTATTATTATTATTATTATTATTATTATTATTATTATTATTATTAGCTAAGCTACAACACTAGTTCGAAAAGCAAGATGCTGTAAGCCCAAGGGCTCCAACCGGGAAAAATAGCCCAGTGAGGAAATGAAGTAAGGAAAGAAATAAACGATATAAGAAGTAATGAACAATTAATATGAAATATTTTTAATGTAATTGTAAAATCGTTTCGACATTTATTATGATGATTGATACTGTCCGCGCAAGTATGCAAAACAAAACTGAAATCTTCCACTGAAGAGACTAACTTTACTAGAAAAAGAAAACTTAAAACAATGTTACATCTATGGTTTTATTGTGTATGCTGATTAAACAGTACTATTAAAAGTACCGTTCTACGCGTAAAAAGTTTCTTTTCATCTTTTGAAACCAAAAAAAAAAGGGGGGGGGAGGAAATCTTTTTAGAATACAACAATTAGACTTTGCGAGTTAGAAGGGTACTTTAGGGAAGTGGGTGGGAGGGGGGGAGTAGGTAGTCAAGAAGTAACTTTGGGCTGGATAGACGGGCGGGGATGGGGGGAGAGGGGGAAATGTTCTCCGTGAAAGAAATTGGAAAAACTAATTAAGGTGTTTCTCATTCGGAATTAATTAATTTCAAGTTGAGAGGCTGTTTCACCATTCAGTCGACTCTCTCTCTCTCTCTCTCTCTCTCTCTCTCTCTCTCTAAGAAATATTTAGTGTAGCTTGAGATACCTTGTAGCATTGTTCTCTCTCTCTCTCTCTCTCTCTCTCTCTCTCTCTGTAAGAAAATTTAGTGCAGCTTGAGATACCTTGTAGCATTGTTCTCTCTCTCTCTCTCTCTCTCTCTCTCTCTCTGTAAGAAAAATTTAGTGCAGCTTGAGATACCTTGTAGCATTGTTCTCTCTCTCTCTCTCTCTCTCTCTCTCTCTCTGTAAGAAAAAATTAGTGCAGCTTGAGATACCTTGTAGCATTGTTCTCTCTCTCTCTCTCTCTCTCTCTCTCTGTATGTATGTAAGAAAAGGTTTTAGTGTAACTTGAGATACCTTGTAGCATTGCTCTCTCTCTCTCTCTCTCTCTCTCTCTCTCTATGAAAACGTTTATTGTAGATTGGGATGACTTGTAGCATTCTCTCTCTCTCTCTCTCTCTCTCTCTCTCTCTCTCTCTAACATCAATCAGTCGAAGGAAAAATAATTTTAGTGAGGCACAAGATGCCTTGTAGCATTCTCTCTCTCTCTCTCTCTCTCTCTCTCTCTCTCGATGTCAGGCAGTATTTAATTTAGTTTTTTCTTTTACAGACCGCACTCGGTTAAAAAGAATGGTATTCATCTTTCTCCCCATGCTAGATAGCTTTTAATTGGATAGCGACGTTCTGTATCTCTCGTTCTTTCTCTGCTAGACAACATTTAATTAGAAAGAAAGACATGTTCTCTCTCTCTCTCTCTCTCTCTCTCTCTCTCTCTCTCTCGTGTGGAATATATATATATATATATATATAGTGTGGTGTATATATATAATGATGTATATTTACACATATATATTCTATATATGCATATATATATATATATATATATATAAATGTGTGTGTATTTATATAATGTTCATATATAATGATGTATATTTACACATATATATTCTATATATGCATATATGTACATTATATATATATATATATATATATATTTATATATATATATATTTATATATATAATTTTTATTTTACACACACTCCTGTATATATGTATATAGTATGTGTATATGTATTATACGCGCTGGATATATAGATAAATAAATAATTAGATAGGTAAGTGTGTCTGTGTTTATATTTAGTATATATATATGTATATATATAAATATATATTATATATATATACTGTCTATATATATATATATATATATATAGAGAGAGAGAGAGAGAGAGAGAGAGAGAGAGGGAGGGAGAGAGAGAGAGAGAGAGAGAGAGAGAGAGCGCGCGATCAATTAAAGGAAAACGAGGACTATTCTAGAAAGGGGGTTCTTGACTGTTAAAGGAAGGTAGGTTGCACAAGCTGGGTGGGGGGCGGGGTTGGGGGGTCAGGGGTTCGCAAAGCAGTGGAGGTGAAACGGGGCCTTCACTAGCCCCAAAGGGATTAATCAGTGTAGTTTGGAGGAAGCCGAGAGAGAGAGAGAGAGAGAGAGAGAGAGAGAGAGAGGTTAGATTTCAAGAATATCAACAAAGGGGAATTCTAGTCTAAGGAGTTGAAACTCCTGTGTGTGAGTGTCTATCGAATTGTGCAGATGCCAAATCCTAATAGGGATAAATAACGCATTGTTTGGATAAGGAGGATCGTTATTATAGGGGGAATGGAAAATGGCCTCGTCAGGGATAATGACAGTAGGGGTGTGGGTTTCTATAGACGGTGAATGGGTATTTGCTATGGAATTCAGATTAATTAATTAATCTCTGATTCGTATTTGAGGGAAGACGGGAGTGGTTTGGATGGAGTAGATGTCAGGAGTGAATTGTGGTACTCTTAAATGTCCTTTTCATTTATGTGTTTAAGATTTTAAATCCAGACTTCTTTTGTCAGTCACTCTACTGTTGGGTGCCTTATAAGCTTGAATAAGCTTCGGTAGGTATGGTTGACTGAAGACCCTCCCACTGTACTAAGGCAGGGAATGGACTTCTGAAGCCACCCCTATGGTAGTGAAGAGGAGACACACACACACACACACACATATATATATATATATATATATATATATTTATTTATTTATATACGCACACACTAGTGTACGTGACCCGTCAAAATGATCAGGGGATGACTACTCCACCCCCTGCCAGAGGGATAGGGAGAACTGAGCTTAACAATATATATACATATATATATATATATATATATATATATTTGTGTGTGTGTGTACACATACATGCGTGCAAGGGTCTCACTAAAGTACAAAACCTTCTATAGGCTAAATCATAATTTCTGAAACATACATGTGTAAGTATGTGTGTGTGTGTGACACACAACAACGAACGCAGACGGCAATAATAAGTTGGACACATTTGCAGTATTGGAAGAGATGTGATTGAAAGGTTAGTTTATTGGTTGTAGAGTAATTGGGTCTCTTAACAAAAGGTTTCTCTCAGATTTCTCTCTTTCATATCGCTCTTTCTTTATGAAAGGCTTTATAAAAGGCTTCCCTTTGTGATGGAGAAAGTCTAATATGGGCAATCATATGGGAACCTGGCTTAGAGAAAGTCTTTGTTTCCTCGAATTCTTCTTGACTTCGGTTTCCTTCCTACGGGGCTCAATTGATGAAATTACTTTTTCTTTTCAACATGATGCTGTTTAACTAACTCTCTCTCTCTCTCTCTCTCTCTCTCTCTCTCTCTCTCTCTCTCCAAGAGTAAGTTAGCAAGATCATAAAAACTCTAAACTCTAATTC
>NC_090746.1:99864981-99866989 GCF_036898095.1 Palaemon carinicauda
AAGATGGAGTTTAATGTTCTTTGTCAGTATTCATAAGTTTATTGTTTCGGATATGCTTTGCATTCTAGGCGTTTTTTTTTTTTTTTTTTTTTCATTTTTTTTATCAGTGTATCGGCTTCGTTCTAAATTAGGATAAATCTTTAAACTAGCCATTAAAATAGATTATACTTTTGGTATAATTTGGACTGTATATATGTATGTGTTTATATTTATAAATATATATATATAAATATATATATATATATATATATACATATATATATATATATATATATGTGTGTGTGTGTGTATTTGTGTATATATATATATATATATATATATGAAATGATAACCGCTAATGCTTTTTGTCTCAATAGAAGGTGAAATTGAGAATCATTATCTATACATATGGAATTTTCTCGATATGGCAGTTGAAATATCAAATAGTGGTTGCAAATATACCCGACTTCCTCCATAAAATATCGACGATGACGTAAAGTCGAAATTCGGTTATTTAAGCAAGTTTGTTCTGCAAGACTGAAGTTGTCATTTTAATAAATGGTCTGTGTAAAGTAGGTTTATAAGTCATTGTCCTTATTCAGAGGCTACTTTCCACATAAAAAGGGTAGAAGAGACTCTTTAGCTATGGTAAGCAGCTCTTTAAGTAGAAGGGCACTCCAAAATCGAACCAATGTTCTCACGTCTTGGGTAGGGCCATAGCCTTTGTATCCTGGTTTTCCTATGTTTTGGGTTAGAGTTCTCTTTTTTGAGGGTACAAGCACACCATTATATCTGTTTCCTTATTACCTTTTCCTCTCTGGGCTATTTTCCTTGTTGGAATCCTTGGACATATAGCATCCTGCTTTTCCAACTAGGTTTGTAGCTTAACTAATGATAATAATAATAGTAATAATTATAATTATAATACTAATTATCATCATCATCATCATCATATCTCCTCTTGCGCCTATTGACGTAAAGGGGCTCGGTTAGATTTCGCCTGTCGTCTCTATCTTGAGCTTTTAATTCAATACTTCTCCATTCACCATCTCCTACTTCACGTTTCATAGTCCTCTGCCATGTAGGCCTTGGTCTTCCAACTCTTCTAGTGCCCTGTGGAGCCCAGTTAAACGTTTGGTAATAATAATAATAATAATAATAATAATAATAATAATAGTAAATATCAAGCCATAAAGAACTGCATGTTAAAAGTAAATTTTTTTTTTTATCATTTACATTTCTTTTTCATATGTGTTTTGAGTCACTTTGTTTAGACTTGCCATTTATGCATTTCTCTCTCCTTTTCCGGTAAGAATGTTTGAGCCCTCATTGAAACCTCGAATACAGATGTAGCTGTATCATCCATAATGTATTACAGGTTGTATTTTTTTTCCTTTCTTTATTTTATTAATTGATTTTAGTCATTTTTTTCTTGTTGATTTTAATCATTCATTAGTTATCTGGTGGCCTATTGGAAACGTCCCCTGTTTGGCGATAGTAGGACTGGGATTCGAGTCCTGCTCAAACTCGTTAGTTTCTTTAGTGTCTGCAACCTTGCAACCTTACCATCCTTGTGAGCTAGGGATGGCGGTTTGGGGGGAGCCTATAGGTCTGCCTGCTGAGTCATCAGCAACCAGTTGCTGGCCCTCCCTGGTACTAGCTTGGGTGGAGAGGGGGTTTGGATGCTATTATATGTCTATATGGTCAGTCTCTAGGGTATTGTCATGCTCGTTAATTGTCGATGTAGTTGCCTCTGCCATTCATGAGCGAGCTTTAAAACTTATGACAATTATTCTTGTGATACTTAGTTTTGAAGGTCACCTGTTATCCAAAGAAGTTAACATTGACGAAATATTGTAACAACATTCTAAATGGCAAAAATATACAGGAATATCACATTTGCAAATATTTAAAAACTATCAAAACTAATACGTTAAGAATCCTTATACTTATCACATTCAAGACCTTTGACGTTTAAAACGCTTCCAGAATGCTGAAATTACCGCCAGATTCTTGCTGAGACTGAATC
>NC_090746.1:99872489-99882489 GCF_036898095.1 Palaemon carinicauda
CCTTCTTCTTCTTCTTCTTCTTCTTCTTCTTCTTCTAGAGCCTCTCTTACGTTACGGCATCCTCTTGTTGGTCCCCTGTTAGCGACTTTGTTTAGCGACTATTCATTTTTGCTCCTCCTCTTCTTCCTCCTCCTCCTCCTCCTCCTCCTCCTCCTCCTCCTCCTTCTTCTTCTTCTTCTTCTTCTTCTTCTTCTTCTTCTTCTAGAGCCTTTCTTAGTTACAGCATCTTCTTGTTTCTAATCTTCGAGAGTGTTTCTTTTTTAATTTATTCTGAGATACCATTAATCTTTATACTTTATATTTTTCAACATTTTATATTTTTTTCTTCAAGGAGATATTCCCCCCTTCCCAAAATATTCATGTCCTCTGCAGTTCGATTTCACATCTTAAGGTGGTGGTGTCCTATTGGAAACATTCCTGCCTGGCGTTCTGCTGGACGGGAGATTGAGTCCCATTCTAACTCGATAGTTTTTTGTAGTATCTGCAACCTCACCATCCTTGTGAGCTAAGAATGGTGGGAGGGGTAGGTTTTTGGGAGCCTATAGTATAGGTCTACCTGCCGAGTCATCAGGAGCCATTACCTGTCCCTCCCAGGACCTAGCTTGAGTGGCGAGCAGGCTTGGGTACTGATCATATGGATATATGGTCAGTCTCTAGGGCATTGTCGCTGTTCCTTGCCTCTGCCATTCATGAGCGACCTTTAAAACTTTGGTATTATTTGCTTTTTTTCTCGAGATAATTTCATCTTTTAATTATACTTCTTCTTCTTCTTCTTCTTCTTCTTCTTCTTCTTCTTCTTCTTGTGGCCCTAGAGATCAAATTCATTTTCCAATTTGTCCAGTATTTATAGGAAATTATTTCCTCTAATTTGTCTAGAGGAACATTAGCTTCTTCCTTAAGATCATTTCTATCTAATTTCTATTTTTATATTTTTTATTTACAAGACGATTTATTTTACGTCTGTTATTTATTTTTTTTTCTACTATCCTTTCCAAAATAATTTCCTCTTCCATTTATTTGTGTTTGTATTAAAATCTTTATCTTCTTCAAGATAATCTCATCTCGTTTCTTTTTAGTTCCAAATTTACGAGATGGATTCCACTTTCCTTTTCTATTTTCTACTCTCTGAGATCTTTTTTTTTTTCTATTTTCTACCTTTCGAATCTTTCAAACTGTTGTGATATGGAGAATTAAAGATAATGAACTGATATCCGTTTCGAAAATATTAAGGCCGATTCACACGACCCGTTTTCTTTCCGACAGGCTGGGTGGTGGCTAACCGCCGTCGAAATGTTGTACATTCACACGAGGCGTTCCGTATCCGTTTACCAGCTCGCGGTTTTCATTGTTTACTTAGAATCTGTCACGTGAGGACCGAGTAAATTACGATAATTTTGACACTTTAAAATGTTGGTTGATAACTGTGTTGATAAAATAAGTTATGCAACTTCATAATGCTTTATGCACTATGCCAAGAATATTAAAATTGCGATAAACTTACCTGTTTTATTTAATGCCTCTCCAGTCATTTTCCATATCTTTTATTTATGTAAATTATTTCTATACATCTTGTTTGCCATGTCAAACATCTCCTCATACCCTTGAAAAAGTTCAATTAACCTCTAATACATGGTGTCAACAAAAAACTAACTAATTTCTATGACTCTATACTATGAGGAAAAGTCTGGGTTGTAGGCCACGAAACGAACGGGTACAATACAGGTCCTCGTTCACACAAAACATCATCCACCCGTTGGTTGGGACGGGTGGCTAACGTCCGTCAAACCGGTCGGGGTTTCTTGGGAAGAAAGCCGAGCCGCCTCGGAAGGGCGACGTCCGAGGGCCGCCGTCTGCCTGACGGGTCGTGTGAACAGTTGCATTTGAATACACGTAAGAAACCTAGACGCCGCTTAACCGACGGCGAGCCTGTCGGAAAGAAAACGGGTCGTGTGAATCGGCCTTTATTATGACTAATTAATCCGATGTATAAGATACTAAGTCATACACCTTTCTATTATATATATATGTGTATGTATATATATATATATATATATATATATATATATATATATATATATATATATATTATAAATATATATATATATATGTATATATATATATATATATATATATATATATATATATATATATATATATATATATATATATATATATATATATATTCAACGTTGTTGAATTTTTTCCATCCCAAAAAAAGATAGCCTAAAGATTATGGGTGTTTATGTATACATACACACACATATATATTTATATATATAACGGATTTTGAGCGAAGCGAAAAATCTATTTTTGGGTGAGATAGCCATGTCGTCCTGATGGAAGTTCCTATAGGGTAGCTTCCTAGGGTATATTACAACTACGGCGATATTCCCAGAGAATTTACCTTAAGGTACCAGAATTCTAACTCCTGGAGCGAGTATCCCTCGTGAAAGGGATATCGCGACATATCAGAGGACGTATTCTAGACACGTCACATGGCAATCTACGACCTGAATAGAGATTCGTCTCGTAGGAGGGAGATTGACGAGATACGAATTCGGGAAAGAAAAAGGGGAGCCGCTCCCAAGGCATCCCTATCCCCCGATTCGTATGCGTGCCTGGCGCCAATCCTGGCGCCATCTGTATTCCTTGTAGCGTACACGAGGTGCTACAGATACTGTATGTAGGGAGGGGTCCTACAGCCCTTTCTTAGAAAGGCAAGGGCGGGTCCATCAGGACGACATGGCTATCTCACCCAAAAATAGATTTTTCGCTTCGCTCAAAATCCGTTTTTTGGGCTCAAGCCATGTCGTCCTGATGGAAGTGTACCAGAGCATTACTGTATCTGTGGATTCTCAGAACGTGCCGTACTCCCCGGAGATATTTATTCCCGGTCGACTAGACCTAGAGACCTAAGATGTTACCGTTATACATCTTTTCAACTAACTATAAACTATGTTAGAGCTTCCTGCCCCCTACAGGGAAGAGTCCTACTAGACTCTGGAAAGTCTCGAAGAGTACATATATCTATGTATGAATACCAGGCAAGCTAATATAGTGGTCTCGCCCTATATTAAGTAAAGCATAGTTTGTATAGAACCACTGCGTCAATATATTGACCAGTCATCCGCACAATACTTGTATTGGACAAAGGTTTATATCCGCATAGGAAGAAACTAATAAAACCGCCCTCGTCCCTTTATGGGACGGAGTCCTCCCATTAGGGGACTTACATAAACCAATGCAACATAGCTTGCAAAACAGAACAATTCTATCAGAATTATCCCAGATAAGATACATAGAATTAAAATGCTCAATTATACCAATAAATTGACACAGGTGAAAGAGACGCAAGGTTCTCAAGAACAAGTTTATTGACAGATAATAAACAGACAGGTTAACAACATATATATATATTTATATAAAAGAGGGTAACCCAAAACTTTAAGCATAAGTATGATAGTAAACAGAACTTGTTTATCTGAAAGAAAAACCATTAAACACCACTTTAATGAGATACCAAGGTATCAAGTCATAAAAAATCTGTATTACAAATCAATCACATTAGCGTTAGAAACGCTTGGCACACATGTCTGAACTTATGCAAGGTTCACCTTTGAAGGAAGGAACAGTCTATATGGGCACTTGGTGCCCTCATTTAGTTTGTAGTACAGTATGTACCTACACACTCACCCTGGACTTAATCGTCCCAATTAAGACCACTGTTCCTCGCAGAGTTAAACAGTAGGGTTAACTACACGACCCACTGCTACCACAGATCTCTTAAGTTCCTCTACTTGCTTCGCATAGTGGCGAAAGAACACCCTGGAAGACTTCCAGCCCGTGTATGAACGGAGATGTTCAAAATCCATACAATTAAAGAAATTTAGGGATGAGGCAACTTTCCTCGGATCGTGACCTGCGGGTGTACTGTCAGGATCCGCTCTGCGAATAAAATATGTCATTTTCGCTCTGAGTTGATTCAGAGATAAATTTGAGCCTGATGTTTCTCCCCTGAATAGTTGACTACCCTTGAAGTCTGAAGTTCTACGAAGATAGACCTTTAGGCATTCTACTGGACATAGAGATGCATCTTCTTTCAGAGGACAGATTCTCCAGGGACCCCACCTGTTGGTGGGTAACTCATTCTTGGCGAGAAACGTAGGATCCGGAAACAGGTTCAGCTCCCCCCCATCCAGGAACTGAACACGACCTGCCTCTCTCGAGAGGGCTACGATCTCACTAACCCTGGCCCCGGACGCGAGTGCAAATAGGAAAATAACTTTTTGCGTCAAATCCTTTAACGCACATTCTTCATTGCTCAACAAGGAGGCGAAATGAAGAACTTTGTCTAAAGACCATGAGATGGGCTTTGGAGGTGCTGAAGGTCTGAGCCTAGCGCAGGCTTTCGGAACTTTATTAAAGATCTCGTTACCTAGGTCGATCTGGAAGGCAAATAAAATGGGTCTCATCAAAGCCGATTTACACACTGAAATCGTGTTAGCTGCCAATCCTTGGCCATGGAGATGGATGAAGAAAGATAAGCAGAAATCTGTTGAGATCTCCTGCGGATTCTTTGCCTTTACAAAGGCCACCCATTTTCTCCAAGATGACTCATATTGCCTTCTAGTCGATTTGCACTTGTATTCCTCTAGGAAGTCTATGCTGGCTTTCGAAATCCCGAAGCGCTTTCTCACCGCTAGGGCGAGAAAATCATGAGCTGCAGGGTCTGGGTTTTCTGTAATGAAGCGCAGACAGTCGACTTCTGGACTCGCTGGGTCAGAACTGGATGTGGTAGCGGCACGAACTTCATCTGTAGTTCCAACGCCAAGGGGAACCACATGCTGTTCGCCCACTTGTGGGCCACTATTGCCGCTACCCCCTTGAAGGATCTCAGTTTGTTGAGGACCCTCAACAGAAGGTTGTGAGGAGGGAACAGATAAATCCTGGACCATCTGTTCCAGTCGAGGGACATTGCGTCCACTGCTTCCGCTAAGGGGTCCTCGTACGGGGACACGTACAGGGGCAACTTCTTGTTGTCTTTCGTCGCAAAGAGGTCTATTTGCAGTTCTGGGACTTGATTCAGAATGAAGGAAAATGATCCTGCGTCTAAGGACCATTCCGACTCTATCGGTGTGAACCTGGATAGAGCGTCCGCTGTCACATTGCGGACTCCTTGAAGGTGAACTGCCGACAGGTACCACTTCTTCTTTTCCGCCAATCGGAAAATGGCTAACATCACTTGGTTGAGAGGTGGTGACCTCGACCCTTGTCGATTCAAGCATCTCACAACCACCTCGCTGTCTGTCACCAATCTTATGTGGATCGAGTGACGCGGGGAGACTTTCTTTAAGGTAAGGAGCACTGCCATAGCTTCTAGAAAGTTTATATGAAAGGTCCTGAATAGCTTGGACCAAGTCCCCTGGACTTTTTTCCGATGAGAGTGACCTCCCCATCCCTCCTTTGAGGCGTCTGAGTGAATCGTCAACGACGGGGGAGGTGGCTGAAGAAGAACCGACTTCTTTAGATGTCTGGCTTGGGACCAAGGTCTGAGAAGAGTACGTAGCCGAGGCGGCACTGGTCTTCTCAGGTCTCTTCGCGCGTTTGATGCATACCTTCTCCAAACTCCGGTTGCATCCTTTAGCTGTGCTCTTAGCACTGGGTCTGTCACTGAAGCAAACTGGAGAGAGCCTAGTACCCTCTCCTGTTCGCGTCTTGATATCCTTTCGGAATCTAGAAGTCTCTTGACAGAGCCCGCTATCTCCTTCCTTTTCTTCATTGGGATGGAGAAACTGTGTGACAAAAGGTCCCAGTGGATTCCCAGCCACTGGAACTTTTGGGATGGAGAAAGTCGAGACTTTTTCTTGTTGATCTTGAAGCCTAGGTACTCTAGGAACTGGATCACCTGACTGGAAGCTTGCAAGCATTCGGTCTCGGATGCTGCCCACACCAGCCAGTCGTCCAGGTAGGCTACTACCTGAATTCCCTTTAGGCGTAATTGTTTGAGAGCTGCGCTCGCAAGCTTCGTGAAAATCCTTGGGGCTATGTTTAGCCCGAATGGCATGGCTCTGAAGGCGTACAGTTTTCGTTGTAGCCTGAACCCTAGGTAGGGGGAGAGTCGACGGCTGATTGGAATGTGCCAATAGGCGTCTGACAAGTCTATAGAGACTGAGTATGCCCTCTTGGGCAGTAAGGTCCTTATGTGTTGCAGTGTTAGCATCTTGAATTTGCAATTCACTATGAACTTGTTGAGTGGTGACAAGTCCAGAATGACTCTGAGCTTTTCCGAGTCTTTCTTGGGAACACAAAACAGCCTCCCTTGGAATTTGATGGACTTCACCTTTCGGATCACATTTTTCTCCAACAGTTCTTGAACGTACTCCTCCAAAATGGGGGTGGAGTGTTGGAAAAACCGAAGGCATGGGGGTGGAGTGCTGTACCAGCTCCAACCCAGTCCATTCTTGAGTAGGCTTTGGGCCCAGGGATCGAAGGTCCAGCGATCCCAAAATTTCATCAGTCTCCCTCCTACCGGTATCATTTCACTTGGACTGCCGTCCTGAGGTCTTGCCTCCCTGACCACGACCACCTCTGAATCCCCTTCCCCTTGAGGGGCGCCTAGACGAGCCTCTGGCTGCTCCTCTAGGTTTTGCACGAAAGGAAGAAGACTGTCCTTCGAACGTTGGGGCGAATGTGGTTGACTGACCTGGCACCGCCTGGGGTACCCACTGAAAGGCAGTCGGGGTTTGTGCCACCATTTGGGGCACTGGAGGCAAAGGCAATTGCAGTTGCTGTTGCTGTCTATAAGGCTTGGCTGGCCGAGATGGTAGCCTAGTCTTCATATTCTTCCTCTTTGGTTGAGGACCCTCATCCGGGGAAGATTTTCTTTTGATAGCCAGGCCCCACTTCTGGAGAAGATTTCTATTCTCCACGGCGGCCTTATCAACAACCTCTTTGACCACATCGGTAGGGAAAAGGTCTTTTCCCCAAATGTTGGAGGAGATTAACTTCCTTGGCTCGTGTCTCACCGAAGCCCCGGTGAACACGAACTCCCTGCAAGCTCTCCTTGCCTTGACGAAGTTATAAAGGTCCTTCGTCACTGTGGCTAAGTGAGACTTAGCCACTACCATGAACATTTCATGGACCTTGGGGTCACTTGCCATCGTCTCGAGAGTAGTCTGATGAGACATTGAGGCAGCCAGTCTTTCTTTTGTCTCGAACTCTCTTCGTAGAAGAGATTCGGACAGCTTGGGGAGGTCCTCGCCGAATTGCCGTCCGGCAATATCAGCCTCCAACTTTCCCACTGAGAATGTTAGATGGACATCCTTCCAGTCTTTGTGGTCCATAGGTAGAGCCAGCGACAAGGGTTTACACTCCTCCAGGGAGGGGCAAGGCTTGCCGGCCTCGACTGCCTTTAGGACAGCCGCAAACCCTTTCTGTAAAAAGGGGAAGGCTCTATCAGGAGAGGACACAAACGAAGGGAGCTTCTTGCTCAATGCAGCTACCTTCGAATTCGAGAAGCCCCTCTCTTTCATCGAGGATGAAAGTAGGGCTTGAGCCTTAGCGTGGTCCATAACAATGACCTCCTTCGGCTCTGTCTCCTCCCTTGAAGCTGGTTCTTTTCTCAGCCGGACATAGCAGTCCGGATATGATGCCTTGCTGGGCCAGAATTCTACCTCCTCTAGGGGAACTGAACCCAGCTTATCCGAAATGACGATCTTTCCAGTCGTCATCGGCATGTGCTCAGCATACCTCCATGGGTTAGCATCTGAGCATATGGGAAGGTCTTTCACATTGAGCCTTTTCCGGGGCCCATGTGATTCTGCCAGGGACTGCATGCGCAGTTCCATTGCAGCCGCCTTCTCCTGATTCTCCTTCTGCATTTGTTGGATCATTCCAACAATCGAAGAGAGGGCCTGTCCCAGTTCTACTGGGAGGCCAGCCGATGTTGAGGGGATAGGCTCCGGCATCTGAACCGGAGTAGCCGACACCTCGTCGACCTCATCCTCTACGACATCCGGGGTTTGAACTTGATCCTGACCTTCTGCCAGGAGGTCTTCTTCCAAACGATCGTCCAGGTCAGACATCCTGTCACACAACTGGATGTCTTGCATCGCATCTGCGACTTCCTCGTCCACCTGGACTTGATCTTGAAGGATCTCCTCTTGAGGCTGGGGAATCACTGCCTCAGCTGATGCCTGGGGAAAAAGATACGCCCTCATCTTCTCACTTGGAAGATAAGGGCCAGAGGTGTTCTTCTTGAAGCCCCTTACCCAAGTACGAAGCTTTTCCCTAGCTATATCCCTTGATTCCGCCGTTCTAGGGGAATCAAAAGCCTCAGTAATCAGGTTAGTGCATACAGTACATACCTGAGGGTCCCAATACTGGAGATCATCCTTGGAGACAGCGCATGCTGCGTGTCTCCTACAACACTCATGTCCGCAGAGGTTCTTGCTGCGGACATTGCAGAAAACATTTCCGCACTTCGGAGGGTCCTCTTGTAAAGAGAAGAAATTTCCATGAGTATCAAGTGAACTATGTATCACTGGATATGCATAGTATAGCATAACAATTCATAATTGAAAGACACACACTTGTGTTTCCCTCACAACCCATTGTTGCAGCCTTCCGGATAATAAAATCAAAAATGGTTTATCTCTACTAGAGTAACCAATGCAAGGTTTCCAGAGGAAACAGGTGGAGCTCACACCTAGGCAATGATTTTAAAAATCCTGGATAATAGACGGGGAAGAACTCTGCTTCCTGTCTGAGGGCAACAGCAAAGGGCTGTGTAAGAAAACACAATAGTATTAGAAGATACAGTGCTGTACCTAAACTTTTACTATAGTTTTCTTCTTACTGTATATGCTATACAGAAGAATACTAGTACAGTATAGGAGGATGTGTGCCGGCCTGCCTTTGCCGGCCGGCACACACCACAATTAGCTTTAAAGTATACTACTTAACAGCTATAGGGCGGCAGCCCTCTGGTTCAAATGCCTGTGCCGGCGGCAGCAGCTGCCGGCCGGCAACAGCCAGTGTTGGCCGGCAATGATTGCCGGCCAGCAACTACACAAGGTAGTACCCAGCTGCCAGCCACACTCTTGGTGACCGGCAGACAAGGACTGACATAAGCCGGCCGGCAAAGGTACAAGACCGATGCCAGCCGGCAGCAAAAGAACCAGAAGACTACCCCTGCCCGGCTGCCGGCCTCATAGGCCGGCTGCCGGGACAGGTACAGCACTAGAAGAAAATAGAATGGATGCCGGGATAAGAGTGTACACAACCCCCCAAGCCCGGCAACCGAAAGAGTGCATATAAGGAAGGGGAGAAACTTAATTCAGGCTTCCTTGACCAATGCCGTCCGGCTCTGCCGGCAGGCATGGATGAGGGACCAAGAGAGGTCCGGGCAGCACTCGAAAACATAAGACCCTTGCCGTCCAGCGTCTCTGCCGGCCGGCAATGGGCTTAGTCAATCCATATCCCAACCTATACTAGGTCCAGAAGTAGAATGACATATGGTACAGTAATACCCCTGCCGGCCAGCTCTGCCGGCCGGCAAGGTACAGTACAGTAATGGCTAGGCCATTACGGAGATAGAGGGGGAAGGGACAAGAGGGTCCTGCCAACCTTGCTTTAGTGACAGATCACCCGCAGCCAAGAACTCTGTCTTAGCCTAAGGGAGATCTAAGGGAAAGTGCCAGCGCAGTAGTATAATACCTGCCAGCTTCCAGAGCACCAAAGCAAGGAAGGCGTTGCAACTCCCAAGGGAAGATTTATCCTCCCCGAGAACAGCAACAGGACTTAGTCTGGTCGATCACACAAGAAGGAATCATAACTACAGAAACCTTCGACAGTGACCTAAGGGAGCTCAGCTCCCTTTGTAAGTGTTAGGTCAGCGAGGGAGACTCTGCCCCAAGCCAAACAACACGGACTCAGACTAAAAACTCTGTTGTTCTGTCCCTCTTTGAACCAGACTCAGCAGGAACAGGAAGGTACAGTA
>NC_090746.1:99892489-99897489 GCF_036898095.1 Palaemon carinicauda
ACCAAGTTGTGGAATGATCTTCCTAATCGGGTAGTTGAATCGGTAGAATTTCAAAAGTTCAAAGTTGCATAAAATGGTTTTTTTGTTGAACAGGCTGACAAAAGTCTTTTTATAGTTTATATATGACATATCTGTTTTGATGTTGTAACTGTTTTTAAGATATTTTATTTTAATTGTTCATTACTTCTCATATTATTTATTTATTTCCTTATTTCCTTTCCTCACTGGGCTATTTTTCCCTATTGGAGCCCTAGGGCTTATAGCATCTTGCTTTTCCAACTAGTGTTGTAGCTTAGCTACTACTACTACTACTACTACTACTACTACTACTACTACTACTGCAATAATAATAATGGTAATAATAATAAATTCTCAAAAGTAGTAACAACAATAACTCTCTCTTCTGTCCCTATACCAACCTTGCCTTTGGCGATGACCAGGTGTTCATGGTGTTGGCTACCTTAAACCTTGCTTTACAACACCCACTCCCACCCCCACGCCCATACCCACACGTCCACCCATCATTCCTCCTCACTAGCATCACTGAAGAACACCTGCTATCCAGAAGTTCACACAGAATCGCACCAACACAGGTGTTTGGACGCTTGCGTTTCATTTTCCTTGTTCTGTGCGAACATATCTTTGAATTTGGAAAAGTTTTCGTTCGTGTGGGTCATCTTTGGTATGCAGAGGGTGCACGTGTCTATCCTAACCCCCTGCCGTGATGGGGGAGGGAATGGATGGGAGAAGGGCTAGGAGAAGGGTCGACCTCTGTGGGGCATGTTGACTTGTTTGGGTACTGGGACCCAGTGCGCTAGAAGTTCATAGAACCGTTCACTCGTCCTCTGGGGCACCCTGGAGGTCACTTGGTTTAGGGTAGCTGTGGGTCTGGTTGAGGTATTCGCACAGATCTCTCTCTCTCTCTCTCTCTCTCTCTCTCTCTCTCTCAAGTTTTCTATCTTTTTTATATATTTCAGAAGTCAGTCTGGTATAATCTTATATTAAATTATAACCCCCCTCCTCTCTCTCTCTCTCTCTCTCTCTCTCTCTCTCTCTCTCTCTCTCGTGGCCTTTTGATTTATTTTGTCCTAAGAATTGGCATACCTAGATCTAACGAATAATTATTTGCATCAGGACAAATGTTTATTTAACGTTGAAATTTTATCTGAATGGAGTAATCTCTCACTGAGGTATGACAACTTCCTCTATCCCCGTGCCCAAGGGACGGGTAAAGCTGAGAGTGATCGAATATATATATATATATATATATATATATGAGAGAGAGAGAGAGAGAGAGAGAGAGAGAGAGAGAGACTTTCTCTTTATTATCTGGGGGAGATATGTATAGTTGCTTAAGCCATCTCTTTGTAAGTGGTCTGAAATGTCTTGAGTTAAGTCAAGATAAATATTCCATTTGCTCTATTGCTATCTGCTTCCAGGCAGAACGATCTCTTGTGCATATCTGAAAACTAAAAGCTGGAAGCCACTGTCTGTGAGGAGTCTCTACGCTGCGAAAAATGTCGTGTTCCAACGCTGCACTGGTTAGATAAAGAATTGAGTGGGAGACGGAGATAGAGTTCGGCCTGTTTGTAAGTGAATTACAGAATTATAGCTTCAGAGCTTCCGGCAATTTATATAGCAGTATTTATATGTATTTTTATTTACAAGGGTTGTGGTGGCCTATTGGAAGCGTCCATACTTGTCGATCGCCGGACTGGGTTCGAGTCCCGCTCAAACTCTATATTTTCTTGTAGTGTCTGCAACCTCACCTTCCTTGTGAGGTAAGGATTGGGGTGAGCCTATAGGGCTACCTGCCGAGTCATTAGCAGCCATTGCCTGGCTCACCCCAGTCCTAGCATCAGTGGAAAGGGGCCTTTGGCTCTGATCATATGTATGTATGGTCAGTCTCTATGGTGAGAGGTAAGGATTGTGGGAGCCTATAGGTCTACCTACCGAGTCATCAACAGCCATTGCCTGTCCCTTCCTGGTCCTAGCTGGGGGGGAAGGGGGGTCCTGGGCTCTGATCATATGTATGTATGGTCAGTCTCTATGGTCAGAAGTAAGGATTGTGGGAGCCTATAGGTCTACCTGCCGAGTCATCAACAGCCATTGCCTGTCCCTTCCTGGTCCTAGGTTGGGGGGGGGGAGGGGGCCTGGGCTCTGATCATATGTATGTATGGTAAGTCTCTATGGTCAGAGGTAAGGATTGTGGAAGCCTATGGGTCTACCTGCCGAGTCATCAACAGCCATTGCCTGTCCCTTCCTGGTCTTAGGTGGGGGGGGGGGGGAGGGGGGCCTGGGCTCTGATCATATGTATGTATGGTCAGTCTCTAGGGTCACTGTCCCTTGTCTCTGCCAATCATGAGTAGCTTTTAAATCTTCAATGTCATTGGGCGCTGATCATAATACTGATCAGTATCTAGGGTAATGTCTTTGTTCCTTACTTCTGCCACTCATTAGTCGCCTTTAAATCTTCAATGTTGCTATTTTTATCTCTCATATTTCGTGTTTCTCTCCTCCTTGCACACATTCCCCTACGTTATCTTACAGTACTTTTTCTTTCCATCATGGTTTTTCCTTATCCTTTATATCTTTATATCTCCATTCCCCTTCCAAGTTTTATATTTTTCCCTGTTCTTCCATATTGCCGGTTTTCACTTACCTATATTTTTCTCCTTGTCCTCGTCTATTCCAGTTTTACTTTTTTACCATGTTCCTCGCACTTCGGTAATCCTATTTTTGATCACGTCTATAAAAACCATATCTTCATCTCCACTTCCATCTCTCCGGTTTTTTCCCTTTCTGCCTTCACTTCCCTTTCCTTCACTTATCTTCCCTTCACTTCCCTTCCCTTCACTTCCCTTCCCTTCCCTTCACTTCTCTGATCTTCCGCGCCTTCACTCCCTTCCTTCCTTTCTCTTCCCTTCACTTCACTTCTTTCCCTTTCTTTCCCTTCACTTCCTTTTCTTCCTTCCCTTCCCGTCCCTTCCCTTCTCTTCACTTCAATTCCTTCCCTTCCCCTCACTTCCCTTTCTTCCTTCCTTTCACTTCCCTTTCCTTCTCTTCCCTTCCCTTCCCATCACTTCACTTCCCTTCCCTTCCCTTCCTTGCATATCTTCCTTTCCTTCTTTTCCTTTTCCTTCACTTCCCTTTCCCTCCTTCACTTCCCTTCCCCTTCACTTCCTTTCCTTCCCTGCCCTTTCTTCACTTCCTTACATGTTCATTAAATTTCCCGTCTTCCAAATAAAACGCCTCCTCTGTGCCAGTCATTTGTTCTCCTTCCTCTGACGTTCCCATCTCGAATATTCTTCTCTCCCTAATCAGCTTTGCTTCTCATCTGTTCCATCCTTACACGATTTGTCTCCCTGGGTCTTTAGAGAGAGAGAGAGAGAGAGAGAGAGAGAGAGAGAGAGAGAGGAATTTCTTCTGGACGATGTGTAACGGGTAAAGAATTCTTGGCGTTGTTGGCATATTATAGGTATTTTTTTCATATGCCTTTGTTTTTTTATATTATTATTATTTTGTTTTCTATGAGTCATATTTTCCTTTAGCTTATTCATTTTTTTCTTAAAGAAATACATACACAATTACATACTTTCACGCGCGTGCACACACAGAGTCGTATATGTGCGTGTCTAGGGTTGAATACGGGAGTGGCCATAATACGAGATCATTATCGTAATGAAACCTTTTAAAATACTCACACACACATATATACATACACATTATATATACATATATACACATTATATACACATATGTGCATATATATACAGTATACACACATACATATATATATATATATATATATATGCATGTATGTATGTATGTATATATGTATGAAATAAGACTTCTGCCACTAAACCGCTTGTCTTTTCGTATATTCCAATCCTGGACTACAAATGGATTATGATATTTCATTCACTGAACTGTGAGAATGAATACCCAAAGGAAAATTCATTTTTATGACAAGTGCCACTGACCGATAACCCTTAGTTAGAATCGCTGTTAGAGTCGTGTATAAATGCATGTTTCTAGTTGAAGGGATAAGTTTGAATCCTAGCGCGGGTTAGAGGAATTTTGAATTTACTATGAAGACTAAAGAACTTACCTTTGTGTATATGTATTTATCACCAAGATTGATTAGAGTCGATATCAAGTTCCATTTTTGACTATATACCTAAACGCTTACACACACACACACTCACTCACGCAGGTCTATCTACTGAGTCATCATCAGCCATTGACTGGCCCTCCTTGGTCCTAGCTTCGGTGAAGAGGGGGCTTTGGCGCTGATCATTTGTATATATGGTCAGCCTCTAGAGTATTGTCCTGCTCGATAGGGCAATGTAACTGTCCCTTGCCTCTGCCATCCATGAGCGGCCTTTATACCTTTAAACGCAGAGGAATAAGCAAGTGCGTAAGTGCGTATATTACCTTAATCTTGCGGAAAGTTATCCAGCCTCGAGACCGCTTGCGGCGTAAACTTTTGAACTTAATTGGTTAGAGTTTGGTCTTAACGTCAAAAGGGCTATATGCTTATGTGGGGGACTGTTGTTTGTGTGTGTGTGTGTGTGTGTGTATGTATGTGCATGCTTCTGTTTGTTCTCCAGGTATAAGCCTTTAAGTTTCGGAACTCCCAAACTTTTGGGGGGAAGTTGAACGGATCTCGTCTGTTGGTGATTTATGTTAACGGTTTATAAGGGTGGGCGTAATTCACTTGTGATTTAGAGGCTGTTTGGGGAGTCTTGCGTTCTGTGAAGGCTCCGCTTTGCGAAATGAAGGAGGTGTTTATGGAATAAATATCTGTTGTAATGATTACTGAAACGGTTGGTTAGAGGAAGATATTTATGCTAGAGAAGGAGGGAGGTTGAGATTGTCTGTGGATATATTTTTTTCTAATACTTCAAACAATGCTTTTCTTTGTCTATTTGATTTTATTGTAAGCTTATGCATTGTGTATATATATATATGTATATAAATATATATATATATATATA
>NC_090746.1:99900727-99905727 GCF_036898095.1 Palaemon carinicauda
CTGTGTAACAATTTTGTCTTTTTTGAGTTTTAATCAATATTTCTATTGTTTGAGAATCTTGTTTATTTTGAAATAATAGTGCTTCGTGTTATTGTTGGAAATACGTAGGCACTTTCCTTTGTTTGCTAATAAAATTTTGTCTTTTGTTTGAATTATATTGTATCTTTTCTTTGCGTGTTAATAGACTTGTATGGTTTGAAATACATATGCACTTCCTTTGCATGCTAACAACATTTTTTTCTTATAGTTTGAAATACATAGTCACTTCCTTTGCTTGCTAATAACATTTTCTCTTATTGTTCGAAATAAATGGGCACTTTTCATTGCTTGCAAACAACATTTTGTCTCATAGTTTGAAATTTATTGTAACTCTTCTTTGCTTGTTAGATGTTTCGTTGTAGTCTTCTTTGACTGAAGCAGTTGTCCCTTTTTCCTTTTTTGCTCGTTAATCTAAATTCGTTGCTTTATCAGCCTTATTCACTTTACATTAGGATTTTGATTGATTGATCGATTTTAAGGTTTCTGGCACCTGGACATAGATCATTGACTGCAATGTCTTTTTTTTATTATAAATGAAGAATAAAAGGAAATTTAATATAAAAACCATAAAAGTGAAAATATATTTTAAAAGTTAAATAGCTCACAGACGACCTAATTCTGAAATAAATCTAAAAATACCACTAGCATAGTACAACACAATCCTGCCTAAGAATCTTGGGAAGGGTGAACTTGCCATCCCTCACCTCAAGCCTCGAACAGATATTTGGGAAGTTTGAATGGCCTGAACTTAGTAATATTTAAAGATGATGGTCACAGAGCAATGTTCTCTCGTGATTTTGAAATAATCGTTGATTTTCGAAGTAATACTGAAATTTGACTAACTTTTCGATTAGATGAAAGCGAGGGAAATCCCACTCGTTGAACAGGTTGCTTGTCTCTCTCTCTCTCTCTCTCTCTCTCTCTCTCATATATATATTATATTATATATAGATATAGTATATATATATTATATGCTATATATATCTATATATATATTATATATATATATTAGTAGTAAGACAACTTGCAGCTTTACACCATAACAAGATCTCTCTCTCTCTCTCTCTCTCTCTCTCTCTCTCCTTAGAAAAATGAGTCCAGTCCCTTGCCGATGCCAGCGAGTCTGGAAGCATGAGAAATGCTCTGACATTCCGTCGCCTGGAACGTTTCCCAGAATCTCTCTCTCTCTCTCTCTCCTCTCTCTCTCTCTCTCTCTAAGCTCATGTCCCCCGGAAATGCTCTTTCTATATAAATTCATGCTCCGGTATAGAAGAGTCGAAGTCACATTATCAGATTTCTTGGTCGCTGTGCTCCAGGAAAATATAGCGATCCTTTATAAAAGTCTTCTCAGCCAAACGAGAGAATAACATAAAATGAGGACCTGAATGGTTACGTATCGTATTTCATGGGAGATGTAATTTCCATTTATCTCCCCGTTTCCGTAAAATGTAATTTCTGCCGCCATTGCAGTTGAACCGGAGGTAAAGGTCGTTTTGGGTCTGTCGTCTGCAATATTCCTTATAGAAATTATTTTATCAGATGGACCACGGCGCAGGGTTTGCCAGGTTTTCTAATGAGAAAAGGCCAATTTCTAATCAACAGAAGCTTTAAAAGGCCAACCCATTAGTAGAAAAAGGCCAAATTTATAGTATTTAAGGCCCGTTTTTTTCATATTACTAAAGGCTAACCAATTAAAAAAAGGCCAAAATTTAGGTTTTTTTTGTCCTGAAAAAAAAGGCCAAACTGGCAATCTGACCAGGGGGTCGAATACAAATTTGTTACCTGCGCCAAGGAGTTATAAAATCGGATTTTGTATTTATTTGTCTGTGGTCAGGATTACTTCAAAAACTTCCCAATGGATTTTAACGAAATTTTTATCACAGATAGATCTTAGGTCATGGGTGACCCTATTAGATTTTGGAGATTATCTGGATCTGGATTTGCATTTTTCGCCATCTTTAATTTTTAATATTTTAAGCCTTTTTTTTTCATTTGTATTTAATAAACACAATTAATATATTATTAACATACAAAATTAATATAGCGAGCTGAGTGCAATTACACGACGTTAATTTAATTCAAGACAATCATTATATAATTAGCTAATATAATTGGTGGTAACTCAGATATCTATTCAATGTAATTACGTATAATCCAAGGCCTTTGTCAGAAAAATATTCAAACATTCATTTTAGGTAAATTTTACATAAAAAGAAAAAATAATCAGGATTCACTTGGAGAGAAATGAGACGTTCACCTTTCGCCCTAATTTTGCATCAGAATTTTTAATTACATTTTATGCAATATCTTGAGTTAGTTGTATTGCAAAGCGACCCATTAACGTTTTTGCATTGCAATATTATTGAATTTTGTTGTTAAATAGGAAACCGGAATATTCTAGGTTTAAACATTGTAGCCTCCTGACTAGTACAGTGGTAACGTGTTTGCCTAGCATTCGCATGGCAAGAGATCGATCCCCGCCCAGGACCGGAATTTAAGCTGTTTACTGGGGAGGCTACTGCTTTGGTATGGCACCACAGTGGTGGGTTGGGCTTGCCCGGCTGACGTTCTGGTGAGCATCTACTCTGATGGAACTGGAACTGAAACCAGACACTTAACCTTTTCTTCATTATTTGATTGTTTATCGTTGTAACTGCTGAGGCCAGCATATGCAGCTCATTTGTGGTGGAAGAAGGGCGGAGAGTGTGTGGGCTGTGGCATCCTAGCATTATATATATGTATGTATGTGTGTGTATATATATATATATATATATATATGTATATATATATATATATATATATTGCGTAAAAATCACAGGGAAACGTGATGCTCGGATGCAAAAGAACCACAGGGGAAATGAAAATATGATACATAGGATTAAGTTCTGACTAGTTTCGTGATACTTCTTCAGAGGGTATATATATATTTATATATATATATATATATATATATATATATAATTTTTATGTTCTTTTCTCTTTATACTCTTCCCAGTCCAACACATGGACTGTGTAATTTGCAAAAGTATTACTGCGTTCTTCATTAGTGGCCATAATGAAGCGATATGTTCTTTATGGAAACGCTCCTTCTCCCCTCGTCAGGCAAGGAGGAACAAGGAAAAAAATATCCCCCTCGTCAGGCAAGGAGGAACAAGGAAAAAAATATCCCCCTCGTCAGGCAAGGAGGAACAAGGAAAAAAATATCCCCCTCGTCAGGCAAGGAGGAACAAGGAAAAAAATATCCCCCTCGTCAGGCAAGGAGGAACAAGGAAAAAAATATCCCCCTCGTCAGGCAAGGAGGAACAAGGAGAAAATATCTATTCTTCTTCTTCTTCGTCTTGGACATAGATCATTGTGTAGTATAGCTAGTCTGGAATTTATAATTTTGGAATTTACCATTATAAAAGCGTTGGAATTTGCTTTGCATCATTATGTTAGGATTTTGTAATGCAACTTTCTCCTGTATTTTAAAATCATAATTGCATCGTTATTCAACAATAAGACTTTTAAATAGCATGATCATGCAACTTTTATTGCGTTAGATAACCTTATGATTTTTGTTTGCAACATTAGGTATTCTTTAGGTTTTGATTTACAACATTATCCAATATTAAGATTTTGTATTGCAACTTGTTCCTAATAATAATAATAATAATAATAATAAAGCTGATAATAAGGATGATAATAATTAATCTAATAATAATAATGATAATGATAATAATAATAACTAGCGGAACCCATGTAAATTACAAGAAATGATATTTACAATACAATTATCTTGTTCCTAACCTATACATGTTTGAATAAAATGTCCCAAGATTAATTTTATAATCTAGGTTATGGAAATTGATAGAACTCATTTTTTTGCCTAATATTTGTAAAAAAGAGTCAGGTGCTAAAGACGAAATTGGGAAATCTATTTGTAAGAGTATACCATGAAATTATTTTCGTTTTCTTTAAAGCGTGACAAAATAAATAACACACACGCTATCGTATTAATATATAGATGATAATAATAATAATAATAATAATATTTGGGTTTTGGCTTGCAAAATTCAACATCAAGATTTTGCAACATGAAGATTCCTTATGTGAAGCTTTTTGTAAAAGCAACATTTTGGATTTCAGGAATATGCAATTCTTGTATTTGAAATATGTCGTATACAGCGTAAAGTTTGTAAATAATGTTACTCATAGGTAATCTAGGGACGCAATTTTTGTCTTATTTGAAAAAAAATTCACGGTTTTAAGTATGGATATCTGAACGTATTTTTTTAAATTGTCTGCAAAAGTTAATATTGTTTTGTCTTCAATTGTTATGGTAAATGATATTGAGATACAATTAACTTTATGTAATATAATGATTGATACCACTGTTATTGACTTTTTCGGAAAATTTTAAATCCAATTAATTTTTTTTTTTTTTTTTTTTTTTTTTTTTTTTTTTTTTTTTTTTTAGAATGAATATATTTGAAGTTTTAAGAGGGTGTGGGGTACTGCTCCAATAGGCCCCTGGGAGGGGGCCCACTTAGAGATTCGGGACCCACTTACATTATCTATACCTCGGAAAATTTTACAAAGGGAATACACTCACTTTTTATGTAGATTCTCTATCCTCTTATTCTATAGGGAACACATATAAACAGACATTGCCTATATTGTGTGTGTGTATATATATATATATATATATATATATATTAATTTCAGTGATGTTAAGGTTTTAAAAGATAAATTCTAATATGTTATTGTAATTAAATATAATGATTAATATAATTAATGTTATTTTTTTAAAGATAAATTCTAATATGTTATTGTAATTAAATATAATGATCAATATAATTAATGTTATTTTTTAAAAGATAAATTCTAATATGTTATTGTAATTAAATATAATGAATGATATAATTTTTTTTTAAAGATGACTTTTAATAAGTTATTGTTTCTTAATATGATTAATGTTT
>NC_090746.1:99908227-99923227 GCF_036898095.1 Palaemon carinicauda
ATGTATTTTTATTTACAAGGGTTGTGGTGGCCTATTGGAAGCGTCCATACTTGTCGATCGCCGGACTGGGTTCGAGTCCCGCTCAAACTCTATATTTTCTTGTAGTGTCTGCAACCTCACCTTCTTGTGAGGTAAGGATTGGGGTGAGCCTATAGGGCTACCTGCCGAGTCATTAGCAGCCATTGCCTGGCTCACCCCAGTCCTAGCATCAGTGGAAAGGGGCCTTTGGCTCTGATCATATGTATGTATGGTCAGTCTCTATGGTGAGAGGTAAGGATTGTGGGAGCCTATAGGTCTACCTACCGAGTCATCAACAGCCATTGCCTGTCCCTTCCTGGTCCTAGCTGGGGGGGAAGGGGGCCTGGGCTCTGATCATATGTATGTATGGTCAGAGGTAAGGATTGTGGGAGCCTATAGGTCTACCTACCGAGTCATCAACAGCCATTGCCTGTCCCTTCCTGGTCCTAGCTGGGGGGAAGGGGGCCTGGGCTCTGATCATATGTATGTATGGTCAGAGGTAAGGATTGTGGGAGCCTATAGGTCTACCTACCGAGTCATCAACAGCCATTGCCTGTCCCTTCCTGGTCCTAGCTGGGGGGGAAGGGGGCCTGGGCTCTGATCATATGTATGTATGGTCAGTCTCTATGGTCAGAGGTAAGGATTGTGGGAGCCTATAGGTCTACCTACCGAGTCATCAACAGCCATTGCCTGTCCCTTCCTGGTCCTAGCTGGGGGGAAGGGGGCCTGGGCTCTGATCATATGTATGTATGGTCAGTCTCTATGGTCAGAGGTAAGGATTGTGGGAGCCTATGAGGTCTACCTACCGAGTCATCAACAGCCATTGCCTGTCCCTTCCTGGTCCTAGCTGGGGGGGAAGGGGGGCCTGGGCTCTGATCATATGTATGTATGGTCAGAGGTAAGGATTGTGGGAGCCTATAGGTCTACCTACCGAGTCATCAACAGCCATTGCCTGTCCCTTCCTGGTCCTAGCTGGGGGGGAAGGGGGCCTGGGCTCTGATCATATGTATGTATGGTCAGAGGTAAGGATTGTGGGAGCCTATAGGTCTACCTACCGAGTCATCAACAGCCATTGCCTGTCCCTTCCTGGTCCTAGCTGGGGGGGAAGGGGGCCTGGGCTCTGATCATATGTATGTATGGTCAGTCTCTATGGTCAGAGGTAAGGATTGTGGGAGCCTATAGGTCTACCTACCGAGTCATCAACAGCCATTGCCTGTCCCTTCCTGGTCCTAGCTGGGGGGAAGGGGGCTGGGCTCTGATCATTATGTATGTATGGTCAGTCTCTATGGTCAGAGGTAAGGATTGTGGGAGCCTATAGGTCTACCTGCCGAGTCATCAACAGCCATTGCCTGTCCCTTCCTGGTCCTAGGTTGGGGGGGGGGGAGGGGCCTGGGCTCTGATCATATGTATGTATGGTAAGTCTCTATGGTCAGAGGTAAGGATTGTGGAAGCCTATGGGTCTACCTACCGAGTCATCAACAGCCATTGCCTGTCCCTTCCTGGTCCTAGGTTGGGGGGGGGGGGGAGGGGGCCTGGGCTCTGATCATATGTATGTATGGTCAGTCTCTATGGTCAGAGGTAAGGATTGTGGAAGCCTATGGGTCTACCTGCCGAGTCATCAACAGCCATTGCCTGTCCCTTCCTGGTCCTAGGTTGGGGGGGGGGGAGGGGGCCTGGGCTCTGATCATATGTATGTATGGTCAGAGGTAAGGATTGTGGGAGCCTATAGGTCTACCTGCCGAGTCATCAACAGCCATTGCCTGTCCCTTCCTGGTCCTAGGTTGGGGGGGGGGGGGAGGGGGCCTGGGCTCTGATCATATGTATGTATGGTAAGTCTCTATGGTCAGAGGTAAGGATTGTGGAAGCCTATGGGTCTACCTGCCGAGTCATCAACAGCCATTGCCTGTCCCTTCCTGGTCCTAGCTGGGGGGGAAGGGGGCCTGGGCTCTGATCATATGTATGTATGGTCAGTCTCTATGGTCAGAGGTAAGGATTGTGGGAGCCTATAGGTCTACCTACCGAGTCATCAACAGCCATTGCCTGTCCCTTCCTGGTCCTAGGTTGGGGGGGGGGGAGGGGGCCTGGGCTCTGATCGATATGTATGTATGGTCAGTCTCTATGGTCAGAGGTAAGGATTGTGGGAGCCTATAGGTCTACCTACCGAGTCATCAACAGCCATTGCCTGTCCCTTCCTGGTCCTAGGTTGGGGGGGGGGGGAGGGGGCCTGGGCTCTGATCATATGTATGTATGGTCAGAGGTAAGGATTGTGGGAGCCTATAGGTCTACCTGCCGAGTCATCAACAGCCATTGCCTGTCCCTTCCTGGTCCTAGGTTGGGGGGGGGGGGGAGGGGGCCTGGGCTCTGATCATATGTATGTATGGTAAGTCTCTATGGTCAGAGGTAGGATTGTGGAAGCCTATGGGTCTACCTGCCGAGTCATCAACAGCCATTGCCTGTCCCTTCCTGGTCCTAGCTGGGGGGGAAGGGGGCCTGGGCTCTGATCATATGTATGTATGGTCAGTCTCTATGGTCAGAGGTAAGGATTGTGGGAGCCTATAGGTCTACCTACCGAGTCATCAACAGCCATTTGCCTGTCCCTTCCTGGTCCTAGGTTGGGGGGGGGGGGGGGAGGGGGCCTGGGCTCTGATCATATGTATGTATGGTCAGTCTCTATGGTCAGAGGTAAGGATTGTGGGAGCCTATAGGTCTACCTACCGAGTCATCAACAGCCATTGCCTGTCCCTTCCTGGTCCTAGGTTGGGGGGGGGGGGGAGGGGGCCTGGGCTCTGATCATATGTATGTATGGTCAGAGGTAAGGATTGTGGGAGCCTATAGGTCTACCTGCCGAGTCATCAACAGCCATTGCCTGTCCCTTCCTGGTCCTAGGTTGGGGGGGGAGGGGGCCTGGGCTCTGATCATATGTATGTATGGTAAGTCTCTATGGTCAGAGGTAAGGATTGTGGAAGCCTATGGGTCTACCTGCCGAGTCATCAACAGCCATTGCCTGTCCCTTCCTGGTCCTAGCTGGGGGGGAAGGGGGCCTGGGCTCTGATCATATGTATGTATGGTCAGTCTCTATGGTCAGAGGTAAGGATTGTGGGAGCCTATAGGTCTACCTACCGAGTCATCAACAGCCATTGCCTGTCCCTTCCTGGTCCTAGGTTGGGGGGGGGGGAGGGGGCCTGGGCTCTGATCATATGTATGTATGGTAAGTCTCTATGGTCAGAGGTAAGGATTGTGGAAGCCTATGGGTCTACCTGCCGAGTCATCAACAGCCATTGCCTGTCCCTTCCTGGTCCTAGGTTGGGTGGGGGGGGGAGGGGGCCTGGGCTCTGATCATATGTATGTATGGTAAGTCTCTATGGTCAGAGGTAAGGATTGTTGGAAGCCTATGGGTTCTACCTGCCGAGTCATCAACAGCCATTGCCTGTCCCTTCCTGGTCCTAGCTGGGGGGGGAAGGGGGCCTGGGCTCTGATCATATGTATGTATGGTCAGTCTCTATGGTCAGAGGTAAGGATTGTGGGAGCCTATAGGTCTACCTACCGAGTCATCAACAGCCATTGCCTGTCCCTTCCTGGTCCTAGGTTGGGGGGGGGGGGAGGGGGCCTGGGCTCTGATCATATGTATGTATGGTAAGTCTCTATGGGTCAGAGGTAAGGATTGTGGAAGCCTATGGGTCTACCTGCCGAGTCATCAACAGCCATTGCCTGTCCCTTCCTGGTCCTAGCTGGGGGGAAGGGGGCCTGGGCTCTGATCATATGTATGTATGGTCAGTCTCTATGGTCAGAGGTAAGGAATGTGGAAGCCTATAGGTCTACCTACCGAGTCATCAACAGCCATTGCCTGTCCCTTCCTGGTCCTAGCTGGGGGGGAAGGGGGCCTGGGCTCTGATCATAATGTATGTATGGTCAGTCTCTATGGTCAGAGGTAAGGATTGTGGGAGCCTATAGGTCTACCTGCCGAGTCATCACAGCCATTGCCTGTCCCTTCCTGGTCCTAGGTTGGGGGGGGGGGGGGAGGGGGCCTGGGCTCTGATCATATGTATGTATGGTAAGTCTCTATGGTCAGAGGTAAGGATTGTGGAAGCCTATGGGTCTACCTGCCGAGTCTCAATAGCCATTGCCTGTCCCTTCCTGGTCATAGGTGGGGGGGGGGGAGGGGCCTGGGCTCTGATCATATGTATGTATGGTCAGAGGTAAGGATTGTGGGAGCCTATAGGTCTACCTGCCGAGTCATCAACAGCCATTGCCTGTCCCTTCCTGGTCCTAGGTTGGGGGGGGGGGAGGGGGGCCTGGGCTCTGATCATATGTATGTATGGTAAGTCTCTATGGTCCAGAGGTAAGGATTGTGGAAGCCTATGGGTCCTACCTGCCGAGTCATCAATAGCCATTGCCTGTCCCCTTCCTGGTCATAGGTGGGGGGGGAGGGGCCTGGCGTGCTGAGCATATGTATGTATGGTCAGTCTCTAGGGTCACTGTCCCTTGTCTCTGCCAATCATGAGTAGCTTTTAAATCTTCAATGTCATTGGGCGCTGATCATAATACTGATCAGTATCTAGGGTAATGTCATTGTTCCTTACTTCTGCCACTCATTAGTCGCCTTTAAATCTCAATGTTGCTATTTTTATCTCTCATATTCCGTGTTTCTCTCCTCTTTACACACATTCCCCTACGTTTATCTTACAGTACTTTTTCTTTCCATCATGGTTTTTCCTTATCCTTTATATTTTTATATCTCCATTCCCCTTCCAAGTTTTCTATTTTTCCCTGTTCTTCCATATTGCCGGTTTTTCACTTACCTATATTTTTCTCCTTGTCCTCGTCTATTCCAGTTTTACTTTTTTACCATGTTCCTCGCACTTCGGTAATCCTATTTTTTACCACGTCTATAAAAACCATATCTTCATCTCCACTTCCATCTCTCCGGTTTTTTCCCTTTCTGCCTTCACTTCCCATTCCTTCACTTATCTTCCTTCACTTCCCTTCCCTTCACTTCCCTTCCCTTCCCTTCACTTCTCTGATCTTCCGCGCCTTCACTCCCTTCCTTCCTTCTCTTCCCTTCACTTCACTTCTTTCCCTTTTCTTTCCCTTCACTTCCTTTTCTTCCTCCCTTCCCGTCCCTTCCTTCTCTTCACTTCAATTCCTTCCCTTCCCCTCACTTCCCTTTCTTCCTTCCTTTCATTTCCCTTTCCTTCTCTTCCCTTCCCTTCCCTTCCCATCACTTCACTTCCCTTCCCTTCCCTTCCTTGCATATCTTCCTCTCCTTCTTTTCCTTTTCCTTCACTTCCCTTTCCCTCCTTCACTTCCCTTCCCCCTTCACTTCCTTTCCTTCCCTGCCCTTTCTTCACTTCCTTACATGTTCATTAAATTTCCCGTCTTCCAAATAAAACGCCTCCTCTGTGCCAGTCATTTGTTCTCCTTCCTCTGACGTTCCCATCTCGAATATTCTTCTCTCCCTAATCAGCTTTGCTTCTCATCTGTTCCATCCTTACACGATTTGTCTCCCTGGGTCTTTAGAGAGAGAGAGAGAGAGAGAGAGAGAGAGAGAGAGAGTGGAATTTCTTCTGGACGATGTGTAACGGGTAAAGAATTCTTGGCGTTGTTGGCATATTATAGGTATTTTTTTTTCATATTCCTTTGGTTTTTTTATAATATTATTATTATTGTGTTTATTATGAGTCATATTTTTCTTTGGCTTATTTATTTTTTTCTTAAAGAAATACATACATAATTACATACATTCACGCGCGTGCTCACACACAGTCGTATATATGCGTGTCTAAGGTTGAATACGGGAGTGGCCATAATACGAGACCATTATCGTAATGAAACCTTTTAGAATACTCACACATATATGCATACACATTATATACACATATGTGCATATTTATACAGTATACACACATACTTATATATATATATATATATATATATATGTATATATGTATGAAATAAGACTTCTGCCACTAAACCGCTTGTCTTTTCGTATATTCCAATCCTGGACTACAAATGGATTATGATATTTCATTCACTGAACTGTGAGAATGAATACCCAAAGGAAAATTCATTTTTATGACAAGTGCCACTGACCGATAACCCTTAGTTAGAATCGCTGTTAGAGTCGTGTATAAATGCATGTTTCTAGTTGATGGGATAAGTTTGAATCCTAGCGCGGGTTAGAGGAATTTTGAATTTACTATGAAGACTAAAGAACTTACCTTTGTGTATATGTATTTATCACCAAGATTGATTAGAGTCGATATCAAGTTCCATTTTTTACTATATACCTAAACGCTTACACACACACACACACACACACACACACACACACACACTCTCTCTCTCAAGCAGGTCTATCTACTGAGTCATCAGCAGCCATTGACTGGCCCTCCTTGGTCCTAGCTTCGGTGAAGAGGGGGCTTTGGCGCTGATCAGTTGTATATATGGTCAGTCTCTAGAGTATTGTCCTGCTCGATAGGGCAATGTAACTGTCCCTTGCCTCTGCCATCCATGAGCGGCCTTTATACCCTTAAACGCAGAGGAATAAGCAAGTGCGTAAGTGCGTATATTACCTTAATCTTGCGGAAAGTTATCCAGCCTCGAGACCGCTTGCGGCGTAAACTTTTGAACTTAATTGGTTAGAGTTTGGTCTTAACGTCAAAAGGGCTATATGCTTATGTGGGGGACTGTTTTGTGTGTGTGTGTGTGTATGTATGTGCATGCTTCTGTTTGTTCTCCAGGTATAAGCCTTTAAGTTTCGGAACTCCCAAACTTTTGGGGGGAAGTTGAACGGATCTCGTCTGTTGGTGATTTATGTTAACGGTTTATAAGGGTGGGCGTAATTCACTTGTGATTTAGAGGCTGTTTGGGGAGTCTTGCGTTCTGTGAAGGCTCCGCTTTGCGAAATGAAGGTATTTATGGAATAAAATATTTGTTGTAATGATTACTGGAACGGTTGGTTAGAGGAAGATATTTATGCAAGAGAAGGAGCGAGGTTGAGATCGTTTGTAGATATATTTTATTTAATATTTCAAACAGTGCTTTTCTTTGTCTATTTGATTTTATTGTAAGGTTATGCATTATGTATATATATATATATATATATATATATATATTGACGAATTTTGCACATTTAAACGTGTTTTTTCATATTTCAAATAAGCCATATATTTTAATACATTAAAGTCTGGATTCTCTTAAAGATCTCGGGATCAGAGCCCCAGTCGAAATCACTCAAACACTATAGTATCTGACCGGCCGGGTTACGAACCCTGGTCCAGGATACTTGTATGACAGTGATCTTACCACTTAGCCACGAAGAAAGATATATATATATATATATATATATACTGTATATATATGTGTGTATATCCCTTTTTGAGTTGGGATACCTTAACGAGGTGAAAGATTTTGCATATCGCCATAATCAACAAAGCTGTACTACCCAGGGCCACACAAACTAAGTTGGTTTGCTGTAAACGATTAGACGAAAATCCCCCCCCCCCCTCCATTACCAATCTGGACCAGCTAGCGTGGTAATGAAGACTGGGTTAGACCAAGGCATGAATTGTCATGTCTGAGGCGTTTGTCCTGCAGTGTTGTGTGTGTGTGTGTATACAGTATATATATATATATATATATATTATATTATATATATATTTATATATCATATATATATATATATAAAAGTATTCATTCAACAAGTCACTAAAGAAGGTATTTTATATTTTAGACTAGTTTAATGTTTTTGCCACATGTGTATATTACAATATCTAGTTTAATTCCTCTATATCCTTTACATTTTTTTTTTGTGTTATGATCATTTGTTCTCTCACGAACAAGAAAGATTGCTAAAAGATTTCAATTCTAAAGGAAGCTGCCCGTCCTTTGCAGAAATTTGCTCTCTCCCCAAAGATGGTAAGTTGCAATAATGTTCTTAATCTATAGACCATGGGATGCGCGCTCTCTCTACTCTGCCACTACTCTACGAGCGTTGAGGGTCTGGCGAGAAAACTCGACATTGCAGATAGAATATTAAAGAGTGAAGGAGTGTTTTCTAGATGTTCGGATTTGTATGTTTGAAGGAAAGAGGATGGTGTCAACATCTTGTTTTTTTTTTTTATTTGGGTGTTTTTTTGTTTAATCGTTGTTGGTTTTTCGTAATTTTATTCTTCGATGAATCCTTAAAATTTTGGCTACTATACAGAATTCCACTAATAGAGAGAGAGAGAGAGAGAGAGAGAGAGATTACTCTATTTTATCCTGATAAGTATTTTCTTTTAGATTATTAACTAATTTTTTTAAGCATCTAAGATAACGAGAGAGAGAGCGAGAGAGAGAGAGAGAGAGAGAGAGAGATTACTCTATTTTATCCTGATAAGTATTTTCGTTTAGATTATTAACTAAATTTTTAAGCATCTAAGATAACGAGAGAGAGAGAGAGAGAGAGAGAGAGAGAGAGAGAGAGAGCAAATACTTTATTTTATTATAAATAAATATTTTTCTTTCTTTTATAAACTACATCTTTTGAGGACTTTAAATAACGTGAGAGAGAGAGAGAGAGAGAGAGAAAGAGAGAGAGAGAGAGAGAGAGAGAGAGAGAGAGAGAGTACTTTATTTTATGAAAAATATTTTCTTTTAGTTTATTAACTAATTTTTTTCAGCTATCTGAAATAACGAAGGGGAGAGAGAGAGAGAGAGAGAGAGAGAGAGAGAGAGAGAGAGAGAGAGCAAATACTGTATTTTATCATGATGAATATTTTCCTTTCTTTTATCAACTACATCTTTTAAGGAATTAAAATAACGTGAAAGAGAGAGAGAGAGAGAGAGAGAGAGAGAGAGAGAGAGAGAGAGAGACTACTTTATTTTATCATGAAAATATTTTCTTTTAGTTTATTAACTAATTTTTTTCTGCTATCTGAAATAACGAAGGAGAGAGAGAGAGAGAGAGAGAGAGAGAGAGAGAGAGAGAGAGGGAAATAATAATAATAATAGCAATGAAGGACATTCTCGTCTAATGGAACTTCCTGAAATGAGATCCTCCCAATGATGAACGTCATTTGGCAAAGAGAACCCTCTCTCTCTCTCTCTCCTCTCTCTCTCTCTCTCTCTCTCTCTCTCCTCTCTCATATACATTATGTATACACAGTCATCCCTTTCCAAGCGGGGATACGCTAACGTGGTAAAGGCGTTTGTAAATTGTATATCGCCATGGTCACTAAAGTTGTGCTAGTCAGGGACACCCATACTAGGTTGGTTTGTTGTCTGATCAGACAAATGTTTTCCACCATCACCAATCTGCACTGGCAAGGGTGGTGATGAAAACTGGCGAAACCCCAGACATGTCCGAGGCCTTTGTCCTGCAGTGGACTAGAAATGGTTGAACATATATGTTTATATATATATATATATATATATATATGTGTGTGTGGTGTGTGTGTGTGTGCTGTGTACGCGTATCGATTACTTTTTGGAGACCAGAATTATTATGGATATAAAGATTTGATTGAACCTCTACTATTTCCACCATCAATCCTAAAAAAATACAAAAAAAATATTTAAAGAAATATGAATGAAATACCGGTGAAAGGTTTTAGATACAACATTTCACAAATAACGTAGTAGGATATTATTGCTAATGAAATAAACTTATATAAATAAACAAGCCTCAGTGCTATCACCTTTCAAAAAGTCCAAACAAGAATGAATATATACAAGATAAGGGGAAAAATAATTCTAACGATATTAATGTTTAAAGTAAATTCTTTTAAGTCCTATATAAGAAAAGACGGCTGTATTAATCCTTTTATATCTTCTATATTTGTTCTATGCATCCATACTTCCCATTTCTTAGCCATTCAGAAGAGCCCTATTATGGAAAGGGGGGCGGAGTCGGGGGGGGGGGGGGCGAGTGGGAAACCGCTCCCCATACTAAGCCCATATATGCTACAAGAGTTTCGTTCTGCGTAAGTGTTTTATTCTAATGTTATACCACCCATAATTTGTTACTTTCGGTCTCTAAGGCTAACGGGGGTGGGGGGTGGGGGGGGGGGGGGTTTGTTGTTCCGTGTTTTTTTTTTGGGGGGGGGGAGGGTGGTTGAGGGGCCACCGGTCTTTGTGTATTCTTAGATTTTTTATTATTACTGTTTTTTTTTTTTTTTTTTTTTTTTTAGAGTATGGACGTAGATTTTGTTTTTATCATCATAATTATTTGGTGTGTGTGCTTTTTTTGTCTGGATCTTGTATATTTTTTTTATTGTTCTTTGGAAGTTGGTGTGTATGTTTTTTTATTGTGAGGAAGTTAATGTGTATGGGGTTTGGTTGGGTTTAATATATATACATATATATATATATATATATATGCGTGTGTGTCTTGTATGTATTTGTATATATACACATATAAGCACTTAATTTGCATATTGAAGGAAATAATGAAATAGTGTAGATACAAATTCCAGAGTACAAGAGAGAGAGAGAGAGAGAGAGAGAGAGAGAGAGAGAGAGAGAGAGAGAGATTGTTGCGACTTATTTATTTTTATGTTTTATAGTTTGTTACATTAATTCTTACAAATTTTTTCAGCGTCAATTTCTTTCAACGCTGGTGAAGATTAATTGATTTAACATTGGGTCTAGTATGTAACTAGAGATTTGAGCATCCAGGGGCTGAGTTAAAACCGCCCCCCTCCTCTTTACTGTAGTGAGATGGTGGTAATTTTAGATGTATAGTTACATCCTTTTACTTTCTGATCCTGGTCCTGCTTTGGATTCCTTCCTCTCTCGAAGGCCCAGGAGTTATTTTCTAAAAGCTTCCCCCCCCCTTCCCCCCCCACCCTGGGCCCCCCTTTCTACACCACTGGTTCCAAGGTTCTTAGCAAAATCTATTGATGCACCCTCCTTTCTTGAAGGGCCCGGGGTTAATTAAAAAAACAAACACTCCTCCTTAGCTAGTTCCTCCGAGGTTCTTAGAATAAATGCAAAGAAACTTACGTTTTACATTCCCGTCAGAAAACGTGTGTTGCCTTGAAAGGGGAGACTATCACGTTATCAGGTCCCATTTCCACAGCAGTCATGCATTACTCATTCTTATCCTGTACTTTTCCCCCCATCGGGATCATTAGTGAGTCACAAAATCGCAATTAACCGACTATTAATCCGGAATGATGATTATGAAAACAGGAGGCTATATGCCCACCCCCCTTAGAGGCGGGAATGCTTGGGACTGGATATAATTGGTTCCTAAACCTTGGGTAATTACCAGCGGGAGTAATGAGGCAAAGTCTTCAAGGCGGATCGATGGCTAATGGAATCTCCTCAAGACTAAGGCAGTGTTTAGGGTGAAAGACCTGGCAAGCTTTGGAAAGCAAGCTGGGGGACGTCCATTATAATTCGTTACTCCTGGATCAAGGCAAAAGTTTCGTGCGAGCCGTTTACGTTTTCATGCAGGGGCCGAGACATTCCCAGAGCGACCAGAAAGTTTAATCCAAGTTATTATTCTAAATTGCTATATTCAAGCATTCTGTTCTTAAACCAAGAATGAAGTTACATACAGGTTATTCTTAAATTAAAATAATGTTTTAGATTGACTCATGACGTGATGGGTAGTTCAAATGCACTGTTTAAGTTGACCTACAGAATAGGTTCCTGTAAATCTGTTGAAAAAACTAGTAGAAAGTTGAAATCCAAGTTTTTCTTCTAAATTATGTTTATTTTAAAGCATTCTGTTCTTAAAGCAAGGATGAAGTTACATACAGGTTATTCTTAAGTTAGAATAGAATGTTTTAGATTGAATAATTTTGAATGGGTAGTTAAAGTGCCCTGTTCAAGTCATGACCTACAGAATAGGTTTCTGTAGATCTTTTGACAAACTAGTAGAAAGTTGAATCCAAGTTATTCTTTTAAATTGTGGTTATTTTCAAGCATTTTATTCTTAAAGCAAGGAGGAAGTTAAATACAGGTTATTCTTAAATTAAAATAGTATGTTTTAGATGGAATCGTTTTGAATGGATAGTTAAAAATGCCCTGTTCAAGTCAAGACCTACTGAACAAATACAAGCTTTATTTGAGATGTGTTTGCCCCGCTGCTGTGGGGAGGGTATTAATACCTGACTGATTTTTTGATAATTACTTCCCATTTCTCCTCCCAGTGTAATGTTGCTAGATTTTTATTGCTTTACTCGCCCTGGTGAAAAATAAGTTTTTCGTTATACTGATTATACATTTTAATAAAAATGTAAATAATTATTTCCAAAATGATGAAGATTTCTTAAGGAATTTTCACTTTTTTTTGAAGGGGCATAAACCTCACAGCTATCCTTTCCCTTCAAGTATTTTTATTTGTATAATTATAAGTTTAATTATATATATGTATATACTGTATATGAAATTTTATATTTATATATATATATAATATATATATATATATACAGTATATATATGTGTGTTTGTGTGTATATATATATATATATATATATACAGTAATATATAATTTATATATACATATACAGAGAGAGAGAGAGAGAGAGAGAGAGAGAGAGAGAGAGAGATCAATACTGTTTATATCAACTTACACTAAGGGCTAAAAGAATCGCATGCTGTTTGGTCATTAATGTACCCTTACTAGATCGACAAGCAGTTCTGCAAATCAGATAATAATTGCATGTTTACAAAGCTTTAAGGTGAATCACAGCGTGAGCAATTTTATATGAATGAGGGGGAATAAATAGTTGTATCTTTTAATGCTGAGGTAGACGAGTATAAAATCACCAGGTAATTAGGATTAAAAAGAAAATTCCAGGAGAATATTATCTTTTAAATGTATTTTCCTTAGAATTATTATTATTATTGGGTAAGCTAAAACCCTAGTTGGAAAAGCAGGATGCTATAAGCCCAAGGGCTCCAACAGGGATAAGTAGCTCAGCTAGGAAAGAAAATAAGGAATGATTAAACTACAAGAGAAGTAATGAACAATTAAAATATAATATTTTAAGAACAAAAACTACATTAAAATAGATCTTTCATATATAAAATATAAAGAAAGATTTATGTCAGCCTGTACAATATATAAAAAATTCGCTGAAAGTTTGAACTTTTGAAGTTCCATCGATTCAACTACCCGATTAAGAAGATCATTCTATAATTTGGTCACAGCTGGAATAAAACTTCTAGAATACTGTGTAGTATTGAGCCTCGTGATGGAGAAGGCCTGACTATTAGAATTACAAATATTTGTATTTTGGTGGAAATGTGGTCATGGGTACGGTACACGTTAATAAAGAATCTTATTTACTGGTTTTGTAGAAGCGTGATATTTCCCCTAGTACAGTGGTAACGTGTTCGCCTACCAATTGCATGGCAGCATATCGATCCCAGCCCTGGACCGTGAGTTTAAGCTGTTTACTAGGGAGGGCCACTGCAGTGGTTGAGCACCACAGTGGGGGTTTGAGCTTGCCTGGCTGACGTTCTGACGAGTATCTATTTTGATGAAACTGGAGCTGAAACTATACACTCTACACTGGAGAGGCCTCTGCTATGGTTGTGCATCACAGTGGGGTTTTGAGCTTGCCCAGCTGACGTTCTGTTGAGCATCTATTCTGATAAAATTGAAACTGAAACCATAGACCCTTTACACTGGAGAGGCCACTGCAATGGTTGGGCAACACATTGGTAGTTTGGCCTTGCCAAGCTAACGTTCTGGCGAGCATCTGTTTTGATGAAACTTGAACTGAAACTATACACCCTTTACACTGGGGAATCCACTGCTGTGGTTTTCGCCAGGCTGACGTTCTGGTGAGCATCTATTCATATGAAACTGGAACTCCTTTATCCTTCGTCCTGAAGAGTTATTTTGTAGAGGATGACGTGTCTGTATGGGTAACGGGAATTAGTGAAGGGAGTGCACTTTAGCGTGTAGAGCCCTTAAATTAAACCCTCTATATCATTAATATGGTTGAATACTTCCCAAACCGGATTTCTCAGAACTCCAGCTCCCTTGCAGAGAAGCCTTCCTTGCTAAAAGCCTTGTTTAATACAATCGTGTAAGTTCGCTATGCAGTTTGAATAGGCGAAGGATTCGTGAAATATGTTCATGGCAAGCATGAAATTACATGAAATTATATTTTATGACGACTGAATTAATGCGTTGTAAGTAATTAGAATTTTACATTAATGACATGACTGATTACATTACCATAACGCTACAAGTCTAGAGGAAAACAACAACAACAACAATAATAATAATAATAATAATAATAATAATAATCTCCCTTATATAAAAAAGCAAGTGTCTATATATATATATATATATATATGTGTGTGTGTGTGTGTGTGCGTGTGTGTGTATTATTTTATTTCGGTCACCCTCATCTCTCCCCGTCCCTTGCGTAGGAGAGAGAGGGAGAAGTCATACTTTGGTGAGAGGGGGCGTGCGTGTGTGCATCTCTCTTTAAATGTTTAGCCGTCATTTTTGACGGATCGCGTATTTTTTTATTTATATTTCCTTATGTTGATGAAGTATATGTTTATTTAAGATATTTAATGTATAAAAGGGTATTATGAAAATATTTTGCGAAGTCTCTCTCTCTCTCTCTCTCTCTCTCCTCTCTCTCTGCGGCATAAACTCAACATTCAATGCTCCTCGCCAATTAAGCTTGACCTTCAGGTACTCAGACAAAATAACAAGCAATTTTGATTGCTACTCTAATTAATCTACACATTTACTTTCATTTTCATCTAACCTCTAAGTACAGCACTCCAGCAATAAACTCTAGCATGCAGGTAATCCTTCAACTAGCCCTCGGTTCGAGGTTATACTCCATATTACCATTTTCTGTACTGTAACAGTAATAGAATGGCCTATTGGGAACGTCCCTGCCTGGCGTTCTGCTGGATGGGAGATCGAGTCTCGCTCAAGCTTGATAGTTTCTTGTAGAGACTGCAACCTCACTATCCTTGTGAGCTAAGAATGTGGGAGTTTGGGAAGCCTAT
>NC_090746.1:99930727-99952267 GCF_036898095.1 Palaemon carinicauda
TCCCCCATCCCTTGGACAAGGAAGGTTAGATTGCAGACAGTGCAAGAAACTATCGAGCTTGAGCGGGACCCGAACCCAGGTCTGGGAGATCGCCAGGTAGGGACGTTTCCCCCCCCCCCCTTCCCACACTCACATACTTACACACTTTGCTATATTCTCATAAATTTGTTTGTCGGCCATAAGGGACATATCAAGGTCTAAATTGTTTTGACCTTAAGGCATATACTCTCTAACGACTTCTGGCATTCCGTGGAGGCCAGCCTTCAAAGTTCCACTGGTTATGTTGAGGTATAATTTCATGGGTTTAGTGTGCAATAGCCTTATCACAATAAAGGTTGTGGTGGCCTGTTGGTATCGTCTTTCCCCAATCTGTGATTCGAGTCCTGCAGAAAACCGTTAGTTCCTTTCGTTGTTGCAACCTCACCACCCTTGAGAGCTGAGATTGGGGAGGTTAGGGGTGCCTAGAGGTCTACCTACTGAGTCTTCAGCAGCCATTATCTGGCCTTCCCTGATCCTAGCTTTGGTGGTGAAGGCTCTTGGGCACTGATTATATGTATATTTATGGTCAGTTTATAGGGCATTGTCCTGCTTCCTAGGGCAAGTCACTGTCCCTTGTCTCTGCCATTCATGAGTGGCCTTCAAGCCTTTAAACGTTAGAGTTCTATAAATGTCTTAAACAGGGAGAGTCAGAAGGGCAAGGACTTTCATTAGTCTCTCTCTCTCTCTCTCTCTCTCTCTCTCTCTCTCTCTGCTTGTATCAGTAGATAATTTATCATTATCATCATCTGTTAGAAGTCCACTGCAGGGCAAAGGCCCGAGACGTCCTTCCATTTGGGTCTGTTTATGGTTTTTCTTTGTATGCCGGGCCACACCTGCACACACAAACACACACACACACACACACACATATATATATATATATATATATAATATATAATATATATTTATTATATATATAATATATATATATATACCATATATATATATATATATATGTATATTGTATATATATATATATATATATGTGTGTGTGTGTGTGTGTATGTGTTAGACGATGGTGATAAACTGAAATTCTTTGTTTATTGACAACAGCGACGGCCATAAACAGATAAACAGATAGTTAAAATAGATAAATATAGGATGATGATCATGAGTTTTGCCTCGGGTCAAGGAGCAGTGATCATTAACCTTTCACTGAGAGAGAGAGAGAGAGAGAGAGAGAGAGAGAGAGAGAGAGAGAGCGTGTGGGCGTTCCTTGATCTTGTCACTAGAATGTTTGTGTGGAACTTTTGATATCTCTTACTGCCCTTGGGGTTGTTTACGTAACTCTCTCTCTCTCTCTCTCTCTCTCTCTCTCAGCGGTCCTTCGAAAGACAGTTTTTGATCTGCTTGGAAAGATATTTCTTTCGATCCTGCTCTTTGTAAAAGGCTTGCCACAGGATGTTGATTTAGCTGCGGTTTACAACTCAATGGTTTTGCTCTGAAGAGGTTTTGTCAGTTTTCATGAAAAGGAAGAGAGAGACAGAGAGAGAGAGGGGGTGGGGGAATATGATGATCCTTCTTTTTCCCCCCTCCTACCCCTTCTCTTCCTCTAACCCCTTCCCTCCCTCATCCTTCAGCTTCCACCTTGTCTGAAAGGGGGATTAGAGTGGAGGGTGGAATATGAATGTAGATATTGAGATGAGGGCTTAAGAGTTCGTTGTCATTGAATCGGGATGAAACGAGCGGAGGGGAGAAAAGGGTCAAGACGCTGATAAAGGAGGGGGGGCTTATGACCCAACTTCCCCCCACCCCCTTCTTTTAACTCCGTCTTTCAACTTCTACTTATTCGCCCAGAAGTTATAAGATTTTCAACTCCACTGGATATGTATTTATTATCTTTCGAAGTCTTTCTCTGCCCCAGTTGAGTTGGAGTATATGAAATGTAGCTGTTTGATATGTTTCTTATCGAGTTAGGCCTCTTTTTCCGCTGTGAGCTAAACTCTTTGTGTGAATTGACACCAATATCTATCTACACACGAAAGTATGCATGTGTATATACTGTATTTATACACACACACATATATATATATATATATATATACTGTATATATATATATATATATATATAATGTGTGTATGTATGTATGTACCCTTTCCATCAATATAGACTGAGTCCAGAACGTATTACTCTTCATCTGCTAGTATTTTTGAAAAGGTCACAATATAATGTATGCATATATATATATATATATATATGTGTGTGTGTGTGTGTGTGTATATATGAATATTTCATATGTATATATATGTATGTATAGTTAGATAATTAAAAAAAATTACTCGTGTGTTATAGTTTTGTGATACTCTTTAGTATTTCATTTGCTCAATACTTTCAGCTACATTTGCTATGGATTTCATCGTATAAATACAACTAGCTATCCTTGATTAAAGGAAGAAGGCTACTGCCCTTCTCTTTATACATTGTCAGGTTGTTATGTAGTAGATTGCTTTTGGAATGATCCCATTGCAAAGTATATTTGCGAAGGAAATTCGCGACCATCTCTTGATAATAGCTGTGCTAATGAAGGGGATGAGCGGCAGTTGAGGCGGGGGAGAGAGAGTTGAGAGGACCAGTCTGTTGGGTGTTTGAAGGTTTAAAAGGTTTTAGAGGCAGCTCGTGAATGGCAGAAGCAAGGGAGAGTGATATTTCCCATATTGTGATCAGCGCCCAAGCCCCCCTTTCAACCCAAGCTAGGACCAAGTAGGGCCAGGCAATGGCTGCTGATGACTCAGCAGATAGATCTATGGTCCTCCCCAAACATCCCTCCTCTGATCCTTAGTTCACAAATATGGTGAGGTTGCAGCGACCAAAGGGATTAAACGAGTTTGAGCGGGGACTCAAACCCCACCACAACCCTGTTATGATTGGGTGTTATTGATTAGCTCATCAATTCCTAGGGAAAGAAGGGGCAGTAGTTGAAGAATGTTGCTGAATAAACAGGTTTAATTGCTGTAAAGAAATAGAAAATACTTCTTCACAAACAGATTGCTTGGGGTAGGAGGGAGTTAGTGAATTGCTTGGAGAGAGAGAGAGAGAGGAGAGAGAGAGAGAGAGAGAGAGAGAGAGAAATTGGATTTTTCAAAGACTTTTTAGTCCATCCGCAGAGACTCCATTTGCTTTTGAGTAGACTAATTAGTGTAAACGTTGAGAGATTTTATGATCTTGCCTAACTTACTCTTCAACTTGTTTTCCTTGTTACTTTTTCACTGCATCCACAGGACGTCTGAGAGAGAGAGAGAGAGAGAGAGAGAGAGGAGAGAGAGAGGAGAGGGAGAGAGAGAGAGAGAGTGGTGATAAGTTGGGGATAGGCGCAATGAGTAAAATCATTCAAGAAGTACAGAAGTATGTAGAGAATTTGACATTGTTGAAATGGGGGTTTAGAGAACACATGAAATTTGAGTTTGTGAGCATTTTGGAATTTCAAACTGTTCCTCTTTTTTTCTAGTTTTTGGATGAGACCAGGACCCAGGATGGTACCTTCATTGGCGAAGGGGGTCCGGGCTCGAAACACCTGATAGGTAAACGTTAGGTTAGGTAACAAGTTAAACAACGATATGATTAAGTTGACGTTTTTTTCTTGAAGCCAAAGTCAAAATTCTTTTCTAAATTACTTTCTGGGAATTATCTTCTTGCTGATAAACTTCATAGTTGACGTGGTTGAAGAGTTTTCGAATTCACCCATACTAGGTTGGTTTGCTATGAGCGATCAGACGAAAATCTCCCACCATCACCAATCTGCACTGGCCGGCATGGTGTTGAAGACTAGCCAAATCCCATTACATGGATTGGCACAGTGGAGATATATATATATATATATATATATATATATTCCCAAGGTAGAATTCGGTATTAATGTCATTGTGGTTGATATAAAAACTGATTAAAATCACAATTGTTAGTGGAATATATTAATGAATTGACACGGTCTGAGGCCTTTGTCCTGCAATAGACTTTAAAAGGCTGTTTATGTTATTGTTATTGCTGTTGCTGATTTAAAAACATGAACTCTTAACACTGTCGCATCGGTCATCGAAATTTAATACACTCTTGTTGTAAAGTATAAATGTATAAATGACTAATGAACACCAAGAATATTCCTTAATCGAAAATAATGAATATAAAGAAGCATTTATTCATCTCGCTTATGTATTCAAAGATGAAAATGCTTAGCCTTTTGATCTTCCACAAATGGAGAGAAAGAGAGATAGAGAATGATATATTGGCTGATTTATGGTCGAACTTGGATGACACTGAAACCAGATTATTGAGTGATCGGCACAACCCGGATGGGATTAAAGCTCTCTCTCTCTCTCTCTCTCTCTCTCTCTCTCTCTCTCACACACACACACACACACACACACACAACCAATGCTATTTAAGTAGAATTACTTGCAGGTGGGTAATTTAGGAATTCACATACGTTCATTACTGTTTCTTGTAGTTTATTTCATTCCTCACGGGGCTATATATTTCTCCCTCTTGGAACCCTTGGGATTATAGCATCCTGCTTTTCCAACTAGGGTCGTAGCTTAGCTAGTTATAGTAATAATAATAATAAAATAATAATAATAATGATAATAAAAATGATAATAATAATAATAATAATGTCAATTCAAGAATACGAATTTATATATGGCATTTAAATCAATAATGTTTATTTATTAAGAAAAAACAATAGGAACAATGAAATTGAATTTAAATCAGAACAGGCCAAAAGTGGAGACGGACTCAGTTGGTAGGGGGTAAAATGGTGGGCTGTCGGAAGGGGGGAGTAGGGGGGGGGAGCTAAAATGATGGTTCAAGAGGTCAAGTATAGCCCCAGTAGGTTTTTTATGACTAACCTGACTGGTTTGGGTAGGCTTGGAGATTTGGTTTTTTCTTATCGTGTTTATGGTAGTGTAGTTTTTTTTTTTTTTTTTTATTGCAGCTGCTAATGATTATTATCGTTATTTTTCTATCTATATAATTATGATGATTTTTATTGCTTTTATTAATTTTACATAATGATAATTGCAGATAGGCTGAAGAGGTCAGAAGTTATGTCGAAAGCTACCAAATATAGAAGATGATTGCAGCATTGACCATTTTTTTTTCCTACTTAAATTGCGATACCCGAGAGGAACCCAACTATCAACTAATATATATATATATATATATATATATACATATATATATATGTATGTATATATACATATATATATTATATATATATGTATATATATATATATATATATATGTAGCCACGGTTGCTCTCCCCGTCCCTGGGGTAGGGGGAGATGAAGTAGTCATACTCTGATGAGATGGGGTTGCGTGTACGTTCATATATATCTAAATATTTAGCCGTCTTTTTTGACAGGTCGCGTATGTTAGTAAATGAATAATGACTAGACAAGCCACTGTTTGTGTACTGTTTGATTAATGGTTTCAACTGTTGGTTTAGTGTCAGTTTCGAAGAACGATAATGAACGTGTTGATTTTCTGTGTAAGGAATTTCCTCTTTCTCTCTCTCTCTCTCTCTCTCTCTCTCTCTCTCTCTGTTGCTGTGCCGTATCGGTAAAAATAGAGAGAACAAGAGTGGACCTGTGGTAGGTTATATGAGGGGAGACGGATCATATTTGGAATGCTCACTTGGGGCCATAAATGGGCACTCCATGAGCCCAGCAAGTGCTCGTGAAGTATATACTGTATTTAAGAGTGCTTGCTCTCTCTCTCTCTCTCTCTCCTCTCTCTCTCTCTCTTATGTGGGGTCGTTTAAGAATGCTCATACGTTACATCATCTCTCTCTCTCTCTCTCTCTCTCTCTCTCTTTTGAAAGTGTATCTATATTCTCTCTCTCTCTCTCTCTCTCTCTCTCTCTCTCTCTGGAAACTAATGTTGTTCAAGTACAATTGCTTTCATGTGTAGCCATTTAGGAATTCATATACGTTATGTCGGATCTCTCTCTCTCTCTCTCTCTCTCTCTCTCTCTCAACCAATGCTATTCAAGTGCAATTGCTTTTATGTGTTTTTATGTGTGGTCGTTTAGGAATTCATATATGTTACGTCAAATCTCTCTCTCTCTCTCTCTCTCTCTCTCTCTCTCTTGAAAGTGAATTTTTATTTCTCTCTCTCTCTCTCTCTGGAAACCAATGTTATTTAAGTGCAATTGCTATTATGTGGGGTCGTTTAAGAATGCACGAACGTTACGTCAAATATCTCTCTCTCCTCTCTCTCTCTCTCTCTCTCTCTCATTACCTTATTGTATATCAATAATTTCCTTGACGTTTTCGAGAATAACTTTGAGAGTTATAAACGAATCTTCAAAGATTGTTTATTTTTAACTTTGTTATTTTGAGACTCCTTTTGCATGTAGTTTTATTTAAAAAAAAAAAAAAAAAAAAAAAACACTATAAATCATATTGTCTGATATGCTAATAATGGAAGTTAATACTTTTGGATTATAAAAATTTTCAGTTTACTTATTTTTGGTCGTTTTTATATATCTTCCGTTTCTCTATTTGCAATTTTTATATTATATATCTTTAGATTATATATTTTAGGTAATTTTTATATTTTACATACTCAGTTTATCAATTTTTTATCATTTTTTTTATTATACATTTTTAGTTTTTGATAATTTTTATATTATACATTTTTAGGTTTTTGATAATTTTTATATACATCTAGTTTATCTATTTCCGGGTTAAGGAACGTAAGACGTCAGACAGTTATTACTTTATCTTTGATGAGTAAAAATCTGTCAGTCAGCCTTAACAGCTTATCTTTGATTTTGCGATATGCAAGGAGTTAGAAGTCGGACTAATGAAATCCCAGGATTGTGTGGCCTGGTGGTAGCGTCCTTGTCTGGTGATTACCAGACTGGGGTTCGAGTCCTGCGCAAACTCATTAGCTCCTTTGGTCGCTGCAACCTCACCATCCTTGTGAGCTAAGGTTGGAGGTTAGGGCAGCCTATAGGTCGATCTGCTGATTCATCAGCAGCCATTGCCTGGCCCTCCTTGGTCATAGCTTGGGTGGAGAAGGGGCTTGGTCGCTAATCATATATATATATATGGTCAGTCTCTAGGGCATTGTGTTCGTTGCTAGGGCAATGTCACTGTCCCTTGCCTCTGCCATTCATGAGCGGCATTTAAACCTTTAAACTAATGTGAAGTAATAATGATAAAATCGTGATGTTTTGTCGAAAGTTTCTGGTTATTTATCGGAAATTGGTCAGCGGTAATGTCCGTCCTGTTAAATTTTTCTTTTGGGGCAAAATAAACACTTAAAAGTTTCTCTTAAAAAACAGGAAGCAAGTAGAACCTTGAGTTATAGGAAAGTTTCAGGGGTTTATTATTATTATTATTATTATTATTATTATTATTATTATCGTTTTTGTTGTATATTTTCGGTTATGAACCATTGGATTTCAATGTTTCAGAATCTATGGCTTGTCATATATATACAGTATATATATATATATATATATATCATACTAGAGTATGTAGCCCGTCAAAAATGACGGCTAGAATATTTAGATTGATATGCGCACACACCCTTCTCACCAGGGTATCATATATATATATATATATATATATAGGTAGGTAGGTAGGTAGGTAGATAGATAGATATTTATAAATATCGATAGATGGACATTTATATATATATATATATATATATTTAATCTTGCAGGTTTCGTTAAACAACAGATGACTGCGTAGTATACATTGTTTCACTTTCATTCCCTCTAGTTTTTTAGGGCATTGTCCAGCTCGATAGAGCAATATCATTGGCCCTTGCCTCTGCCATTCATGAGCGGCCTTTAAGCCTTCAATGGTCGTCTCAAATGTTACAGTTTTCGGGAACTATTTTTGCATTTGAAACGAAGTGATTTTCAAAGTTTCTTCAAACAGTTACTTTAGATGATTACACAAAACTAAAATAATTAGCTAGCAAACGTCTTTTTTTATTCCACGTCATAAAGGTATTACGAAAGTAATTTCTGCTTCCTAGAGTTAAGAACTGTTACAAACATTGCCTTGGAAGCGAACGGAAAATTCCTTGTTAGTGGCCATAAAATTCTCTGACCTTGTTAGAAGTTTTCCCAACATTTTCATCCTTTTATTTTTAGTGGGAAAAAAATTCAAATTCCAACTTGGTTCATTCCTCTTATTCCACCTAGTAGAGTGTTTCCCCTCTCTATTCTTTCCCCAGTGGAGTTTCCCCATCCCCATTCCTTCCCCCAATATAGTTCCCCCTCTCCATTCTCTCCCCCAATATTGTTTCCCCACTCCATTCTCTCCCCCAGTGGAGTTTCTCCATCTCCATTCCCTACCCCAATAGTTTCCCATCTCCATTCTCTCACCCATTAGAGTTTTCCCTCTCCATTCTCTCCCCCAGTAGAGTTCCCCTCGATTCCCTCCATCAATAGAGTTTCCTCTCTCTATTCCCTCCCCAATAGCGTTTTCACTCTCCATTCCCTCTCCCAATAGTTTCCCCTCTCTATTCCTTCCCCCAATAGTTTTCCCTCTCCATTCCTTCCCCCTATAGATTCCCCTCTCCATTCCTTCCCCCAATAAAGTTCCCCCTCTCCATTCCCTCCTTCAGTAGTTTCTTCTCTCCATTCCTTCCCCCAGTAGAGTTTCCCCTCTCCATTCCCTCCCCCAATAATTTCCCCTCTCCATTCCTTCCCCCAATAGTTTCCCCTCTCCATTCCTTCCCTCAATAAAGATCCCCCTCTCCATTCCCTCCATCAATAAAGTTTCCCCTCCACATTGCCCCGCCCAATAGTATCCCTTCTCCATTCCCTGCTCCAATAGTTTCCCCTCTCCATTTCCCTCCATCAATATAGTTCCCCTCTCCATTTCCCTCCATCAATAGAGTTTCCCCTCTCCATTCCCTCTCCCAGTAGAGTTCTCCCCTCTCCACTCCCTCCCCCAATAGAGTTTTCCCTCTCCATTCCCTCACGCAGTAGAGTTCTCCCCTCTCCGCTCCCTCCCCCAATAGAGTTTTCCCTCTCCATTCCCTCACGCAGTAGAGTTCTCTCCTCTCCGCTCCCTCCCCCAATAGAGTTTTCCCTCTCCATTCCCTCTCGCAGTAGAGTTCTCTCCTCTCCGCTCCCTCCCCCAATAGAGTTTTCCCTCTCCAATCCCTCTCGCAGTAGAGTTCTCTCCTCTCCGCTCCCTCCCCCAATAGAGTTTTCCCTCTCCAATCCCTCTCGCAGTAGAGTTCTCTCCTCTCCGCTCCCTCCCCCAATAGAGTTTTCCCTCTCCAATCCCTCTCGCAGTAGAGTTCTCTCCTCTCCGCTCCCTCCCCCAATAGAGTTTTCCCTCTCCATTCCCTCTCGCAGTAGAGTTCTCTCCTCTCCGCTCCCTCCCCCAATAGAGTTTTCCCTCTCCAATCCCTTCCCTGAGTAGAGTTTTGCGACCAGATATTTGGCAAAAAGAGGTGTGTGTGCTGTTCGTTAGCCCAATTTTCATTAAAGTTTTTGAAAGGCTTCTATCGTTTTTCTTTCCATTCTCTTTTCGTTCCCTCAATTAAGCAAACCTTTAATTGCGTTTTTTGTCTCCCGGATGTCGTTTAGGGACGCATTCCATGCTGGGCCGGACTTTGAGGTTGTGGGGTATGTTTTGTGGGAGGACGAAAAGACTATTTGGCCTCTGATATTGTGACGCCAATCTGACGTTGAAACAGTATTTTTTATTAGGATTTATAATTTGTCGATAGTTTTCAACATAACGGGCTTGAGTTTCTTATAATTTGTCGACAATGTTCATCAAAACGCTTCTCTTTGGTTACGGTTCATTTCCCCTTTGCCCACACACACACACACACACACACACACACTGAATAATCTGGCCTATTCTTTACATAGTCTCCTCTGTCCTTATACACCTGACAACACAGATTACCAAACAATTCTTTTTCACTCAAGGGGTCACTGCACTGTAATTTTTCAATGGCCACTTTCCTCTTGGTGAGGGTAGAAGAGACTCTTTAGCTTTGGTAAGCAGCTCTTCTAGGAGAAGGACACTCCAAAATCAAACCATTGTTCTCTAGTCTTGGATAGTGCCATAGTCTCTGTACCATGGTCTTCCGCTGTCTTGGGTTAGAGTTCTCTTGTTTGAGGGTACACTTGAGCACACTCTTTTATCTTGTTTCTCTTCCTTTTGTTTTTTTTAAAGCTTTTTTAGTTTATATAGGAGATATTTATTTTAATGTTTTTACTCCTTTTAGAATAATTTATTTTCCTTTTTTCCTTTACTCACTGGGCTATTTCCCCGTTGGAGCCCTTGGGCTTATAGCATCGTGCTTTTCCACCCAGGGTTGTAGCTTAACAAATAATAATAATAATAATAATAATAATAATAATAATAATAATAATATAATTTGTCGAACATGTTCAGCCATGTTCAAAGTTCCATTTTTATATTTCATAGATAATACTCGATGGAAGTTGTAAGGACTGAAGTCCTTGACCTCAGTTTTTGAGACGCCATCTCCCTATATAATAGAGAACGTGAATGGGTATATATATATATATATATATATATATATGTATATATATAATTATTTATTTTTTTCCCGATCACGCTCAGAGGTATTGCCAGACGTATAACCACTTGGTCTCTCCCAGTCTCTGTGGTAAGGAGAAGAGGTAGTAGTCACACCCTGGTGAGAGGTGGTACGTGCGTATGTATATCCAAATATTTAGGTCTTTTTGACGTGACGTGTACACTAGTGTTTCATAGAGAATACTGGATGGAAATTGCTATGAATTTAGTTCTTGATCACAGTGTTTGAGACGCCATTTCATATAGAGGGCAGTGTATTCCATTAATGATTAGAAACATGGAATTAGATTAGTTAATTAATTAATTTCTAAATGATGAAGACGATGTCATTCCAATTAAACTGAAACCAATCTGATTCCTCCTGGTAATTCATTAGGAAAATTTATTGTAATTAAGCATTTTTTTTTTTATCAGCTGATAATTCATTTGGGGATAAATTTGACTACTACAATGATGAATATCAGCATGAGACATTTACGTGATATATCATCATAATCATCATCATCAAACTATTATTACAATGAAGAATATTAGCATGGGGTACCTCCTTAGTATATCATCATCATCATCATCATCATCATCAAACTATTATTACAATGATGAGTATTAGCCTGAGGCATTTACGTGATATATCACCATCATTATCATCACCATGAAACTGTGCTTCTGGGTGCCGCTAATGGTGATTTGTTGAGAGTGGAAGATACTTCGGTCGTGCCAGCTGGAGGGTCCAATACTTCATCCTTAACCCGGTGTTCTTAACCAAGTGTTTATGCACGTTAACCTCAGAAGGTTCTTAACTAATCTCGTTAAAGCTGCTTGAGAGAGAGAGAGAGAGAGAGAGAGAGAGAGAGAGAGAGAGTCCATTTTGTCATTCCTATACTGTAATTTGTATTGATGTCACGCGCTCTTTTAGTTTCAATTTTTATCAAGCTTTCTTAATTGAACTTGATTTACGTTATTAAGTACCTCCATATTGAAAACGATAAATAGCATTTTTTTTAAATTCGTAGATTTTTATATTGTGAAAAATGAGAAGAAAATTTGACATGACAATGCCACTTCGCTTCCGAAATTTTCAGAGACGTTCAGTGGCACTGTACAGCGTGCACTCTCTGGCTGTACGGGTCTAGCGCACACACGCACACACATTATATATGTGTGTGTATATATATATATATATATATATACACACATATATATATATATATATATATCATCATCATCATCATCATCATCATCATCCATTACTAGTCCACTGCAGAACAGTCCTCAGACATGTCCTTCCGCCTGCGTCTGTATATGGTCTTTTTGTGTCAGCCCATACCCGCAAACTTTCTCAGTTCGTGTATGTATATATATATATATATATATATACATGTATATATATATATATATATTTATATGTATATATATATATATATATATACACATATATATATATGTATATATCTATCTATCTATCTATCTATCTATATATGTTTGTATATTAATTTATATATATATATATATATATATAAATTATATATATATTAATAATACAAGTGATTACCTAAAACCGTATGCTCTCTCTCTCTCTCTCTCTCTCTCTCTCTCTCTCTCATATACATATATTATAATATATGTGAGGGAGCGAGCTGCCCCTCTCTCTCAACCTCGCTTATAGAGAGAGAGAGAGAGAGAGAGAGAGAGAGAGAGAGAGAGAGAGAGACCTGCACAAAATATAAGTATTTGCTTCCCTGCGCCCCAATAGTTTCCAAAGAGGTGTTTTAGATGTCACCCTTAAGAACTTGTACAGAAAATGTAGCCTCGACGAGTTCTTACCAGATAAAAAAAAAAAAAAAAAAAAAAAAAAAAGCGCTTTCTTGTTCTTATAAAACTATTGCAAGGTACGCTTTTCTTTTGTGTTGTTGAAGCTAAGCGGATTACCATTGTCAGTTGTGGTGGTTTAGGTATCGATACCTAAATTGTGAGGAACTAGAACAGAACGGTGTTTTCCAAAGCAAATAAAAAAAAGATAAAGAATGAGAAAATAGTTTTTGGATGATTTTTGCTTTTGATAATTCATGGCCACTTTTCCAAAACAAATAAAGAGAGATAAATTATAAGAGAAAAATGTAAAGAAGAAAATACTTTTTGGATGAGTTTTGCATTTGATAATTCATGGCCACTTTTCCAAAACAAATAAAGAGAGATGAATAATAAATGAAAAATATAAAGAAGAAAATAGTTTTTGGATGATTTTTGCTTTTGATAATTCATGGCCACTTTTTCAAAGTAAATAGAGAGATGAATAATAAGAGAAAGATAAAGAAGAAGAAAATAGTTTTTGGATGATTTTTTGCATTTGATAATTCATGGCCACTTTTCAAAAGTAAATAAAGAGAGATGAATAATAAGAGAAAAATAAAGAATAAGAAAATAGTTTTTGGATGATTTTTTGCATTTGGTAATTCATGGCCACTTTTCAAAAGTAAATAAAGAGAGATGAATAATAAGAGAAAAATAAAGAATAAGAAAATAGTTTTTGGATGATTTTTTGCATTTGATAATTCATGGCCACTTTTCAAAAGTAAATAAAGAGAGATGAATAATAAGAGAAAAAGATAAAGAAGAAGAAAATAGTTTTTGGATGATTTTTGCATTTGATAATTCATGGCCACTTTTCCAATGTAAATAAAGAGAGATGAATAAGAGAAAAATATAAAGAAGAAAATACTTTTTGGATGATTTTTGCATTTGATAATTCATGGCCACTTTTCCAAAGTAAATAAAGAGAGATAAATAATAAGAGAAAAAGATAAAGAAGAAGAAAATAGTTTTTGGATGATTTTTGCATTTGATAATTCATTGCCACTTTTCCAAAGTAAATAAAGAGAGATAAATAATAAGAAAATATGATTTTGAATTGCTTGAATTTGATAACTTATGTCCACTTGTTTAATGTGTATTTTTTAATTGGTTGTTAAGGAAAATTGAATCAAATAAAGACATTAAATAAATGAAAAAATTAAATAAATAAAAAAATTACAAAATTCTTGAATGACTTTTGCATTGGACAACTTATATCCATTTGATTTTTTTTGTATTTGTTATTGATCTTTTATAAAGAAATGATAAGAAAACATCTTGAATGATTTTTGCATTTGATAACTCATGTCCACTTTTATGTCACATATTTTTTTTATTTTTAGTAAAAATAAAGATAATAAAAATCTTGAATGACTTTTGCATTTGATAACTTATGTCCAATTTTTTATGGATTTATTTTTTTTTTTGTAAAAATAAACAAAAATAGAAACCTCATCAATGACTTTTGCAATTGATAACTTACGAGCATATCCACTTTTTTTTCCTAGTCATTTCATGGTAATCTCGCGAGTCCCTTTTATTACAGGATGCTGTCATCTGCAGTCTATCCAGATTTCAACAATTGCTCTTATCATCCATTTGTTGCTATGGCAGATGATACTATTTATGAGAAGGCTAGTAACAGCTGCCAAAATTAGTAGGGGGAAGGGGAGGCGTTGGTTGTGAAAAGGGGGAGAAATTTGTGGAGGTACTTTGTTAGGACAAACGTGATAACATTCCTTCTCTCTCTCTCTTTCATCTCTCTCTCTCTCTCTCTCTCTCTCTCTCTCTCTCAAATTCCTACCCTTTAGGGCTCACAGGGATCCCCCCCTCCCCCTCTCTCTCTCTCTCTCTCTCTCTCTCTCTCTCTCAAGCTATTTAACTTTTATGGTTTTAAATTATGGTTTTAAATTGAATTTTCTATATAAACAATATTTGTGTCTATGACCTTCGATGTCAGGATGCCAGAAAACTCTCTCTCTGAAGCTATTTAACTTTTATGGTTTTAGATTGAATTTCCTATATTTATAACAAACAATATTTGCGTCAATGGCCTCCGATGTCAGGATACCAGAAAACTCTCTCTCTCTCTCTCTCTCTCTCTCTCTCTCTCACACACACACACACACAAGCTATTTAACTTTATGTTTTTGAATTGAATTTCCTCTATTTATAACAAACAATATTTGTGTCAATGGCATTCGATGTAAGGATACCCGGAAACTATATCTACATTCTCTCTCTCTCTCTCTATCTCTCTCTCTCTCTCTCTCTCTCTCTCTCTCTCTCTCTCTCTCAAGCTATTCAACTTTTATGTTTTTAAATTGAATTTCCTATATTTATAACAAACAATATTTGTATTAATGGCATTCGATGTAAGGATGCCAGAAAACTATATCTACATTCTCTCTCTCTCTCTCTCTCTCTCTCTCTCTCTCAAGCTATTCAACTTTTATGTTTTTAAATTGAATTTCCTATATTTATAACAAACAATATTTGTATTAATGGCATTCGATGTAAGGATGCCAGAAAACTATATCTACATTCTCTCTCTCTCTCTCTCTCTCTCTCTCTCTCTCTCTCTCTCTCTCTGAGACCAAATGAAGGGCATTTGTAGTGACAAGTGCAATGGATGGTGACCGCCAGCAGCAGGATATTCGTACTTATATACTTAGATACTTAAATACTTGGATACTTCCAACGTCCACATTAGTAGGCTACTCGCATGGGGCGCGTAGGAGTGACAAAGGATGGAAGTGAATGAAGGAAATTATGGAATGCAGGAAGAAGAAGAAGAAGAAGAAGAAGAGTAGAATGAGAGAGAGAGAGAGAGAGAGAGAGAGAGAGAGAGAGAGAGAGAGAGAATCTTTAAAAAAAAGATTGTCTTCGATTATATGCCCTTTTACATTTATTGTTTCAAGTGCTCGGCAGACTTATCTCACATATGTAATAAAGAACAAGCTTCTGACTATATATATATATATATATATATATATACATATATATATATATATATATATATACATATATATATGTATATATATATATATATATATTTCCGGTCACGCACAAGTTTCTTCGTCCCTTGGATAGGGGAGGAAGTAGTCATACCCTGTTGAGGGGGAGTGCGTTTGCGTTTGTGCCCCTCTTTTTTTTGATGGGTTGCGCCCAATAATAATAATAATAATAATAATAATGATAATAATAATAATAATAATAATAATAATAAAATATATATGAAGTGTAAAATGTTAACCAAACAATTCAACTGAAAATAGAAAATAAAAAAATGGAATCGAACGCAGAACCCATTTTAGAAAAAAAAGAAGAAAAAGTTTTATACTAAAAGAAATAGTGGGGAAGGGGGGGGGGAGGGGGGGTAACAGAAGTTTTCCTTGAGTAATAAGATTGGAAATACCTACAGCCTCTGCCTTCCCAACCCCCCCCCCACCAAAAAAAAAAGGAAAAATAAACTTTCAACTCCTAAAAAAGAGAGAGAAAAAAAAACTTTCCTTATGGAATCCCGGCCGCACACCTTTCTGGGGGGGGGGGGACTACTTGTGCAAAGTTAGTTAAGAAGTTGCGCTGTAACTTCAAAAATTAGCGTAAGAACAGGCAAAGTACGAGGTGCAATGTTCACGCTACTTACTCTTTCAGAGGAGAGAGAGAGAGAGAGAGAGAGAGAGAGAGAGAGAGAGAGTATCCTAAGCCGGAAAAACAAACTTTCAGAAACAAATCAAATACACTTCTTCTATTCTGTTCTTTTTCTCAAAGAGAGAGAGAGAGAGAGAGAGAGAGAGAGAGAGAGGGTATCCTAAACGGAAATACAATCTTTTCCAGAAAGAAGTTAAATACACTTCTGTGTCTTCTCTTTCCCAAACCGAGAGAGAGAGAGAGAGAGAGAGAGAGAGAGAGAGAATATATGCAAGTGGAAAAAAACTTTCTGAAAGAAATCAAATACACCTCTTTTTTTTCTTTCCCAAACAGAGAGAGAGAGAGAGAGAGAGAGATAGAGAGAGAGAGAGAGAGAGAGAGAGAGAGAGAGAGAGAGAGAGAGAATATATATCCCAAGTGGAAAAGCAAACTTTTTCAGAAAGAAATCAAATACGCTTCTAAATTGTTCTTTTTCGGAAACCAAAGAAATTTGTATGTTTTTAAACGTCAAGAAAATAGCTCACTAAAGATTGCGAAGGCTATAAATAGATGTAAGACTCAAATATTTATTTTATGATGTTCCTATTGATATTAAACCAAAACTATTATTATTATTATTATTATTATTATTATTATTACTTGCTAAGTTACAACCTTAGTTGAAAAAGCAATATGCTATAAGCCCAGGGGCCCCAATAGGGAAAACAGTCCAGTGAGGAAAGGAAGCAAGGAAAAACAAAATGTTTTAAGGACAATAACATTATTAGAATAAATATTTCCTATATAAACTATAAAAACTTCACCAAAACAAGAGGAAGAGAAATTATATAGCATAGTGTGCCTAAGTGTATCCTCAAGAAAAAGCACTCTAACCTAAGATAGTGGAAGATCATGGTACAGAGGCTATGACACTACCCAAGACTAGAGAACAATGGATTGATTTTGGATTTTCTCCTGGAACCGGTAACCATAACCAACGAAAACTATAACAATTCAATGTATATCTCAACTAGTAATCAAAGACATCGCTGGTTTCAGAAAAGACATTATAAACTGTTCTGGTAATGATCGAATAAACGAATACTGTGTATATATAATTTTTTTATGGTACTTCTACTTTAATTAACCTTCGCCAATGAAGTTGTAAGGAGGTTTTGTTTTACCCCCTTTTTGTGTGCGTGTTTATGCGTGTTTGTGCCACTGTCCCTTGCTTTGGCCATTCATGAGCGGCCTTTAAACTTCAATTTTCAAACCCTTGTACATACGTGTTTTTCATCTTCCCTCCTCATGACATGACCAAACCATTTGAGTCCTCTTCCCTGAACTTTCTTTGAAACCTTTAATGCTTTAACTGTCATCTAATTACCAGCTGTTAATGTGTTTCCGTGTAGGTTAATTGGCTACATTTTAAAAAAAGACTAAAGATATTTGGAATAAAATTATTAATAATCCAATTTAAATTTTATTTGAGATTATTTTAGAAATAGTAAATCTGGATTTTGTTTTCGGTGAAGCCTCCACTTTGGCCATTTTTAGAATAACGGCTGCATAAAATTTTCGATGTTCTTGTCTCAAAATAAGATTTTAGACTTTCCCTAAAAGATTTTTGGGGTTTATCAGGTCGTAAATTCTTTCAAATTAGTTTAGCTATTTTTTTAAGGTGACAGTGCCATTAACTATGGGGAGTGGGGGGGGGGGGGTAACATTCATGAACTTTTAATATATAAATGTTTATCTCGTGACCTTGAAATGGAATTTTTTTTCCTTACCAAATTTTTGTTTTAGAAAACATTGTAGAGGTAATTTTTTTCACTCCTTTTTTTATACAGTTTGAGTCAAAAACTTTGAGAGGAGAATTTTTTTCGAATTATTATCATTTCTAGAGGTGGTAATTTTTTATTTTTGGTAATAATTGGAAGAACTCAAGTGTTCCATAAACCTTATTTTAGAAAAAGAAATATAGAAGAGAGAGAGAGAGAGAGAGAGAGAGAGAGAGAGAGAGAGAGACTTATTGCCTTATTTTATGTTTGGGTTCCCCCAGGTCCCTCAGTATGAGGCACCTCGTATATCCACCAGAGAGTTGCTAATGCATCTTCCTGTGCATTTTGCATCTTCCAGTCTTGGATGGTCTGGGATGCATCTTAGGTATTTATCGAGCTTATTCTTAAGCACATCTACGCTTAATCCTGATATGTTTCTTAGATGAGCTGGCAGCAAATTAAATAGTCGCTGCATTATCGATGCTGGTGGATTAATGTCCTGTGTGCCTTCCTTAGCTTTCCTGGTATAGTTTTTGGCACTATTAATCTACCTCGGCTTGCTCTTTCTGATATTTTTAGCTCCATGATGTTTTCAGTAATTCCTTTTATTTGCTTCCATGCTTGTATTATCATGTAGCGTTCTCTTTTCCTTTCTAGACTGTATAGTTGTAAAAATTGCAGTCTTTCCCAGTAGTCAAGTTCTTAACTTCTTTTATTCTAGCAGTATAGGACCTTTGTACACTATTTGTGCAATATCCTTTTGGTAGTGTGGGTACCATATCACATTGCAGTACTCGAGTGTAATACGTACATAGGTTTTGTGAAGCATAATCATGTGTTCAGCTTTTCTTGTTTTAAAGTGTCTGAATAACATTCCCATTTTTGCTTTACATTTAGTCAACAGTGTTGCTATTTGGTCGTTGCATAACATATTCCTATTTAACTTTACACCAAGGTCTTTAATTGCTTCCTTGTTTGTGATCGTCTCGTTATTAGGTCCCTTGTATGCATATACCATTCCTTCTCTGTTTCCATAATTTATTGATTCGAATTTACTGGAGTTAAATACCATCCTATTTATCTCCACCCGTTCATATATTTTGTTTAGATCTCTTTGTAGTGAGTTCCTATCTTCATCACAAGTAATTTCTCTACTTATTCTTGTGTCATCGGCGAAACTTCTCACTACAGAGTTTTTAACATCACAATCTATGTCTGAGATCATAATAACAAACAGCAGTTCAGTTAATACCGTACCTTGTGGCACGCCAGATATTACCTGATCTTCACCTGATTTCTCGTCATTTGCAACCACTATCTGTTTTCTGTTTTGCAGGAATTCTTTTACCCATTTTCCTATCTTTCCCACAATATTATGCTTTCTCATTTTTTTCTCTTATATATTATGGTCTACCTTGTCAAAGGCTTTTTCAAAATCTAGATAGTTCACATCTGTGTCTTTTTCATTTATCATATTTTTATATGTTTGCATAGTGTGCTATCTGTTGGGTTTGTGTACTTTTTCTGGGCACAAAACCGTGTTGACCTATATTAAACACATTATTTTTAACCAAATGATTCATTATTTTTTTTTTATTACCCTCTCATACACTTTCATAATATGTGATGTTTGACTAACAGGTCTATAATTGCTTGCCTGTAGTCTTGATCCACTTTTGAAAATAGGGGTTATATAAGCTAATTTATGTTTAACATATATCTCGCTCATATCTACGCTTTGTCTTAGCAGTATTGCAAGCGGCTTCGCGATAGTGTGTGCAGTTCTTTTTAACAAAATCGCTGGAACTCCATCTGGTCCGGCAGCCGATCCATTTTTAATTTCGTTTATAGCCTTGACAATATCTGTTTCATTAATATCTATATCCGTTAGATATTCAACATTTTCTTCTTTCATTTCTGTTTCATTATTCTCATTCGCAATTCTTGGTGTGAACTCACTCTTATCTTTTTCTGCTAATATGTTGCATATTTCCTTTTTTTTTATTCGTTAACCGTCCTTCAATTCTTAGAGGGCCTATATCTAATCTCCCTTTATTCATCTTTTTTGCATAGGAATAAAGTACTTTGTTTTTTTTTTTTATATTTTTAAGTGTCCTTTCTTCTAAGTCCCTTTTTTCATTTTCTTTCGATTGTATAATCTTTTGTTCTGCATTTTCTATCTTACTTTTTATTTCCATCATTTTCCATACATTTTTTCTTTTGCAAGATTTTTCTTCCACTTTCTAATTTTCTGAAATAAGATCCTTCTGTCTCTTGGTATGCATGTCTGTCGTTTATTGTTTTGTTTTTTTCGGTACATATTTTTCAACAATTTTCTCCAGTATTTTGTACAGTATGTCCGTATTCACCTGTATATTGTCACTTAAGAATAAATTTTTCCATTCTTTGTTCAGTTCTTCATTTATTTCTGACCATTTCATATTCTTGCTATAAAGAGAGAGAGAGAGAGAGAGAGAGAGAGAGAGAGAGAGAGAGAGCTAGGTGTGCTAGAAATTCCCCGTATTCAACTGTACGTTTTCGTAATTACTTATTCAATGTTTGGAAATGTAAGGATAAAACATGGAATGTATTTTATTCATTAGACTTTCAGAACGGCAAAGTAGGCTTAACGTATTTTGAATATACCGATTTTTTTTTTTTTTTATTACCGAAATATTTATTTCATCCGATGAATATTTATGAAGTGACAGTTCTGCCCTGTGCATGGAATTTACAAAAGTTTCATTTTCTGCGTTATCAATATATATATATTTTTTTTTTTTCAATCATGAAAATTGGACTTTATTTGGTAATTGACAAAGTGAAGTGATGGACATTTGAATTTATATTTTCATTTTGTGTGATTAAATGCGATTTGTTTGCTAGAATTAGAATTGAAGTTTTTCGTAAAAAATAAGAAAAAAAATTCTTCGAGTAAGCCTATAACGTTAAAAAAAAATGGTAATCTTAATCGGAAATTCTCCGTAAAAATATACGGTTCTCAGCCGTATTTCAATAAAATTTTACCCTATTTTGTTATTATCTTTTACGGGTTGGTGACCGTAATATCACTCCTTTACGTTAATATATCGTTTTTTAAACGGTAAATGCCTTTCAACATTTATTCCCCGACTTTTACCGTTTATTTTACGGAAAATCTTTAACTATATAATTTTCATTAGAGATTATTTTGATTAAAACCATTGTCGGTTAAGTATCTTGTTAATGGATTAATTAATATATTGATTACCTTCCAGAATTGTTATTTCTGTCACTCAGCTAATCAATCATATATTTTGGTTTTCGGTCTTGCCGGACTGGGGTTCGAGACCCGCTCAAGCTCGATAGTTTCTTGCAGTGTCTGAAACCTCACCATCCTCATAAACTAAGAATGTGGGTTGGGGTTTGGGGGATCTTATAGATCTACCTTCTGAGTCATCAGCAGCCATTGTCTGGCCCTACCTGGTCTTAGCTTGTTCACTGTCCCTTACCTAAGCCATTTATGTGGTCTTGGTTACTGAAGCTGGTGGTATTCGTATATATAATTTCTGAGTCATCTGCAGCCATTGTCTGGCCATCCTTGGTCCAAGCTTGAACACTGTCCCTTACCTCTGTGGCCTGATTAGTAACGTCTCTGCCTGGTGTTTGTCAGTCGGGGGTTCGAGTCCCGCTCAGACTCGTTAGT
>NC_090746.1:99952767-99957767 GCF_036898095.1 Palaemon carinicauda
TTTACTTCAATATAAATTAGGGGTTTTCTCCAGGTATCCATAGGCTGTGATTGGCCTCACAGGCCCCAGCTCTTTGTTATATATACCAGAAGGTTATTTCTTTATATCTTAATGAGTCGTTCTTTAAATTGTGTGTGATTGCATAACTGTAAAGTGTATTCTAGGGTTGTTGTGGCCGATGCGGTAACGTCCCTGGCTGGTGAAAGCCAGACTTGGGTTCGAGTCCCGCTCAAACTCGTTAATTCCTTTGGTTGCTGCAACCTTACCATCCTAGTGAGCAAAGTATGTGGGGTTTTGGGGGAGCCTATACTCGTAAGTCTATCTGCTGAGTCATCAGCAGCCGTTGCCTGGCCTTCCTTGGTCCTAGCTTGGGTGGAGAGGGGGCTTGGGTGCTGGTCATATGTTTATATGGTCAGTCTCTAGGGCATTGTCCTGCTTTATAGGGCAATGTCACTGTCCCTTGCCTCTGCCATTCATGAGCGGCCTTTAAATTCTTATTAGAGGAATTCTATCTTGTTTTTAATTATTTGTTAAGACCACGCATTTTCTCCCATACACACACACACTATATATATATATATATATATATATATATATATATATATATATATATATATATATATATATATATGTGTGTGTGTGTGTGTGTGTGTGGTGTGTGTATGTATGCATGTATGTATGTATGCATGTATGCATGCATGTGTCGTACTTAAACCTTTCTACTGAATGTTCCATACGACTGGATACATTTCTACAGCATTCGCATTGCATACAGAAATTACTTTTTTTTTCTTTTTCTTTTTTATTTTTTGAGGGAATGAAAATTGACAAGCGAAATAGCGCGTCTAGATTTTTTCCGACTCGAAATATCTATCCGGTCTTCACGGACTTGAACTTTTTATTTTTTTTATTTTATTTTTTTTTTTCGATTTTTTGTCAATTTTATTCCTCTTGTTCTTTTTAGGAATATACTTTTTTCAGATATGTATTCAAGATTAATTTTTTTACGCATATTTTTTTTATCAATATTGATTTTACTGGTTTGTGACTTTATTCTTTGTGTTTTATTAAGTATTTATCATAAATTGATTTATATTTATATTTAAATGTTTTCTTTTATGTTATTAATGTGTTTTAAATTTTTTTCTTTGATGATATTAATGTGTTTTAAAAGTTTCTTTTGGATGTTATTAAAATGTTTTACATGTTTTCTTTGATGATATTAATGAGTTTTAAATGCTTTCATTGATAATATTAATGTGTTTTAAAATGTTATAAGTTATTAATGTGTTTTAAATGTTTTCATTGATAATATTAATGTGTTTTAAATTTTTTTTTATAAGTTATTAATGTGTTTTAAATGTTTTCTTTTATATTATTAATATTTACATAACTGCTTAACTTTTTTTAATGTTGGCAGTTTTCCAAAGTATCTACTTATTCCTTCAGTTATCTTTTCTTCTATTTTTTTTTAATATTTATGTTTATTACAATTTTATTTCATTTCAATCGAAAATGAATTCTTTTATACCGTTTAATATCTAAATATCAACGTATTCCATTAAGTTTTATTATTTTTTTATTAATATTTTTTAATTACATTACTAAACTAATATTATTATTATATATTTTTGTATTTAAGCAGTTGGAATTCTTTTATTCCACTTTGGTATTTTATGTAGGATACTTACAAAGAAACTCTCTCTCTCTCTCTCTCTCTCTCTCTCTCTCTCTCTCTCTCTCTCTCTCTCTCTCTCTCGAGGTTCTTACATATATCAATTTATATCGAAAGAATATACATATGTATATATATGTAAATATATATATTATTATATATATATGTATATATATATATATATATATATATATATATATATATATATATGATGTATATATTACATGTAAGAAAAAGAAATGGACATGGGCAGCGCACAAACACACACACACACACACACACACACATATATATATATATATATATATATATATATATATATATATATATATATATATATATCTATCTTTGGACTCTTTCCTTCTCAACTTGTTTACGAGTAATATCAAATTCTAGAATCTCTCTCTCTCTCTCTCTCTCTCTCTCTCTCTCTCTCTCTCTCTCTCCTCTCTCTCTTCCAGACACATTTATGAGGGATCTCGCCGGATTGGTTCAGAATATTTGCAGAAATCAGGCCATTTGCAAACGGTTTCGGTCCTTCTCTTTTAGTATGAAATGTTGGAATATCTTCGCTTCGTGGACCAACAAGACCTTTGTTTCAGTAGATGTTGAAGTTCTTAAATATTTCCAAGATAATTCTTCTGTGGTATTCTTGATCATATTTCGTGATTAATTTTGGCAGGCTTTTAGAATATATATATATATATATATATATATATATATATATAATATATATATATATATATATATATATATATTTTATATACCCATTTATGATTTTTTTTCTTTTTTTTGACAAATAAATTCCATGCAAACGATATCTTGCTTCTTCATTGAGAGTAGCAGTGGCAAAATTATTGCAAACATAATACCCTTATACATAATATATTTACTTTTGGTCATTGTTTCAAACAACCATTTTCCCTATAGCCCCTTTCCTTTGTGTAATAATCATACACATAATTCTTCTTTTATTAATTCTCGTTTCCTTTATTGCTGTATACTTCATTTCTCCCAATTTCCTCGTTATCCTCTCTCCTTGTTTGCTTACTGCCACATCTCCGGCAAACTTGTTACATCTTTTGTTGTCCTTTCGTCGTCATTAGTTGAAGGTTTATTCTCTCTCTCTCTCTCTCTCTCTCTCTCTCTCTCTCTCTCTCTCTCTCTCTCTCTCTCTCTCTCTCTCTCTCTTCCTTGTCAATAGTTAAAGGTTTATACTCTCTCTCTCTCTCTCTTTTCCTTGTCAATAGTTTAAAGGTCTATACACTCTCTCTCTCTCTCTCTCTCTCTCTCTCTCTCTCTCTCTCTCTCTCTCTCTCTCTCTCTCCTCTCTCTCTCTAATTCAAGCTCCCCCCTTTCTTTGTTTACTCTTTCTCGGTCCACCTCCACCGCCAAAAACGGCTAAATTTGGGGAAAGAGGGCCAATTTTATAGCGCAGTTTTATAATGACACAGAACATTAACCCACAAGGAATGGGACAATGTTAAATCAGCCACGTATCGAAAATGAGGTGGCCCACCTACCCTCCCCGACTCACCACATTCCCTTCCTCTACCAACTCTTTCCTCCTCCTCCTCCTCTCCTCCACCCCTATTTGTTGACAATTCTTGTATTTCTGCGTTTTTTTTTTCAGGGGGTATTGCTATTTTGGTATTTTCACTTGCGATTTTCTGAGAAAGGGTCCTAATATTTTGCTTTTGGCTGCTTCCCTTTGCAGATTTTTTTTTTTTCAGTCGGGTTTTCCTTTATTTTGAATATTGTTTATCCACCTTTTGGTTGTGTTTTCTTCCCCTTGAGTGTGGCTTCATTTATTAGGATATGGTATCTCAGGTTTTGAGGATTTAAAGGTTTAAAGGTTACTCACGAATCGCGAGTCAAGGGACATAATGTCCTAGAGATATACAGTATGATCAGCACCTAAGCCCCTCTCCATCAACCTTGGACCAGGAAGTACCAGGCAATGGTTACTGATGACTCGATATGCAGCTCTATAGGCTCCCCCAGATCCCCCATCCTTAGCCCACACGGATGGTTAGGTTGCAGACAATACTAGAAAGTATTGAACTTGAGCGAAGATACGAACTCCCGTTCCATACATTGCCAGTCAAAGGACGTTTCCTAGGCGTGCCAGGCAATGGATACTGATGACTCAGCAGTCTCCCCCCAAACCACTATCCCTGGTCCATAAGGATGGTGAGGTTGCAGAAACTTCGAAAAAGTACTGAGCTTACGCTGGGTCTCAAACTCCTGTCCAACACAATGCAAGTCAAGGACGTTTCCAAGGAGTACCAGGCAATGGATACTGATGACTGCATGTAGCCCTATACAGTAGGCTCCCCATACCCCCTCCCACTCCCCAAACCTCCTATCCCTAACCCACAAGAATGATGAGGTTACAGACACTACTAGTAGTACTGAGCTTGTGCGGGGTCTCGAACTCCCGTCCAACACAATGTCAGTCAGAACGTTTGCAAAGAGTACCAGGCGATGGATACTGATGACCAGGCATGTAGCCCTATATAGTATGGTCCTCCATACCCCTTAAATATCCCATCCTTAGCCCACAAGGATGGTGAGATTGCAGACACTCTCCTAAAAAGTACTGACTTTCCCGGTGTCTAGAACTCCGTCCAAAACATTGCCAGTCAAGGACGTTTCCTAGGCGTACCAGGCAATGGATACTGATGACCAGGCAAGTAGCCCTTTACAGTAGGCTCCTCCATCTCGAATTCCCGTCCAACACATTGCCAGTCAGGTACGTTTGCAAACGGGTAAATTTCCAGTAGTTTTGCTCTTTGTGAATATTTTGAAGATTCACGAGGAGTGTTTTACGTCCTTGAAATAGTCCAGTGAACGCATCCATGGGCTTCGGACATAGTATGTCTTTATTGCGATTGGAATTGTTCATTTGGAGATCAAAGTGGCGGCTGATGCGAGAGAGTTTAACATTTATCTTTTTGGATTTGCTGTTGGGACTAGCGTTTAACGTTTTTTTTTTCTCCAGACTTCGATTTGGTATGAAACATGCTGTACACACACGCGCGCGCACACACACACACACACATATATAGTATATATATATATATATATATATATATATGTATATATATATATATACATACATATATATATAAATATATACATACATATATATATATATATATATATATATATATATACATACATATATATATATATATACATACATATATATATAAATATATACATACATTTATATATATATATATATATATATATATATATATATATATATATATCCGGTTCATGTGCAGATCTCCCGCGTCCCTCGGGTAGGGGGAGAGGG
>NC_090746.1:99965267-99982767 GCF_036898095.1 Palaemon carinicauda
AAGGATAAAATAGATCCGCCCGTTCCATATCTCAGATTTCATAACGAAGAACTTGGATGCTAAAATTCCTGTCCCTGCGGCCATTGTCGGAGGTGACTCAAAGAACGCCAGGAATCTCGGGGTAAGCAGGAAGAGAGGGGATAAGGAGAGAGAAAATGGAGAGGAGAAGGGAAAAGGAGAGAGGAATAGAGAGGAAAAGTGAAAAGGAGAGAGGAATAGAGAAAAGAAGGGATAAGGAGAGGAATACAGAAGAGAAGGGATAAGGAGAGGAATAGAGAAGAGAAGGGATAAGGAGAGAGGAATAGAGAAGAGGGGATAAGGAGAGAGAATAGAGAAGTGAAGGGAGAAGGAGAGAGGAATAGAGAAGGTGGGGATGAGGAGAGAGGAATAGGAAAAAAGAGGAGAAAAATGCGATAGGAAAAGAGAAGGGAAGAGAGACGGGAAAATAGAAGAATAGAGTATAGAGTAGTGAGGGGAAAAAGAGGGAAGGGAAAGGAAAAGGAGAGAGGAATAGAGAAGGAAAAAGGAGAGAGGAATAGAAGAGATGGGAAAAGAGGAATGCATAGAGAATATAGAAAGGAGACAAATACAGGAAAAGGAAAGGAGAGAGGAATAAAGAAAAAGGAATAGAAAAGAGGAAAAAGAGAGAGGAATAAAGAAGAGGGGGAAAGTGAGAGGGATAGAGAAGAAAAGGGAAAAAGAGAGAATTAGAGAAGATACAGGGGGAAAGGAGCGAGGAATAGAATAGAGTCGGGAAAGAGAGAGGAACAGAGAAGAGAAGGGGAAAAGGGAGAGAGTAGTAGAGAAGAAAGGGGAGAGATTGGGTGGGAAGATGCTGATAGAAAAAAATATGAAAAGAAAATTTCGCAGCAATAGTTGTTTGCTATCTGAAGCTACGTATAACTTTGAACAAAGTTTATTTCTCTCTCTCTCTCTCTCTCTCTCTCTCTCTCTCTCTCTCTCTCTCTCTCTCTCATAAGTGGCTTTCTTAAATCTGGACTCTCGATGGAATGAAGAATTGCCTGTATTCTTTTTATTATTATTATTATTATTATTGTTATTATTATTATTATTATTATTATTATTATTATTATTCTAGCTAAGCTGTACTATGAATTGTCATATCTCATGTTGAAGTAATAACTGCCCTGAATATATGTGTGTATATATATATATATATATATATATATATATATATATATATATATATATGTATATATATAAAAGCGTAGATTCCTGTCCGACTAAAGTGTAGATTCCAGTCAGAGTGAAGTGTAGTTTTTAGTCATACTGAAATGTACATTCCAGACCGACAAGTGTAGATTCCAGACAGACAAGTGTAGATTCCAGTACGGATGAAGGGTAGATTCCAGACTGACAAGTGTAGATTCCAGTCCGATTGAAAGATAGATTCCAGTCCCAGCAGGAAGCTCAAGTCTGCATGTACAATACGCTGTGTATTTTGACATCCGAATGGTGTCACGTTCCAGCCATTGGCGTGCGATGTGACTGATGTACGCGGTTAATTGAACGGCGGGATTGTGGGTGATTTGGAGAGTACATGGTTTAATTGGATGTTGTCAATATGGGTCCGGTCATTTTGGGGGTGGGCCGGGTGGCTGGATCTGGCCCGAGAGAAACGGGGCCCCGCCTGAAAGGAATTGTTACCCTGGCCGGAAATAGATCCCTGTCCCGATTTAATTGGAATGAAAGTGATTTAGTAACAGAGTGAAATCCTTGCCACACTCCTCTCTGATAGGGAGGTTTTAATAGAGTTTTATCTCTATCGATTTATCTATTTTTTTAAAAATTGTTTTTAAGTGTTTTTTTTTTTTTTTTTGGGGGGGGGGGTTGCGCACGTCATGAGGGGGGCGCATATGTTCATGGTGGGTTTTATTTAAATAAATTTTTGTTTTGTATGGGGATTAATAATAAACATTTCTCTCAGTAGATTCGAAAGTTTTGAAATAGAACGCTGTTGGTGTATATTCATGATTTTAAAGGAAGCTGAAATAGCTTTTTATAATCAGTGCTGGGGAGAGCGAGAGATAGAAAATTATTCCTTTTTTAATGTAACTTAGTTTATTGAAGACATTGAGCTTATATACAGATAGTTGAGAGCAAGAAGGACACAAAATTCAAACAGTACAAGACATACAAGAGCAAGCTGAAACAGCTTTATGTTATCAGCGTTGGGGAAAGCGAGAGATAAAAAAGTATTTTTTTTTAATGTATCTAAGTTTATTCAAGACAACTAGCTTATGTACAGATAGTTGAGAGCAAGAAGGACACAGAATTCCAACAGTACAAAACACGTTAAAGAAGGCTGAAGCAGGTTCATATTATCAGTGGTGGGGAGACCAAGAGATAAACAAAAAGTATTGCCTTTTTCTTAATGTAACTAAGTTTATTCAAGACAACTAGCTTATATACAGATAGTTGAGAGCAAGAATGACAAAATTCAAACAGTACAAGATATGCGAAAGCAAGAAGAAACCGCTTTATATCATCAGTGTTGGAGAGAGCGAGAGATAAAAAAAAAACAATACCGTTATTTGTTTACAAGACCACGCTCTCCATATAATGCTAAATTATGCAAAAGCTATTTTTTCCTCGGTTCCAGGTCGCTTTAGTGAGGAAACCAGGCTATTTTATATATATATATATATATATATATATATATATATATATATATATATATATATATATATATATAATTTTTATAGTTTTTTATGATTTCCCATGTGGCAAAATGTTCTAAATTAGGGAAAAGTAATAGAGGAAACCAATAGCTTTGCATAATTTGGGAGTATATGAAGAGCGTGGTCTTGTAAACAAATACAGCACCACCTCAAATTGAACTTCTCTCTGAAATGAAAAATATGAACATTGCTGTCTTTCTATCACAGTGGCACGGTGCCTACCTGTTATAGTAATGCTTCTCATTAAATAGTCTGCCACCCACTTACAGATTGATATTTTCCCTCATCGATTGTGGTGTGTCTGTTTTCACGAAGCCCCGATGTGTTAGTTCAATTTGGGTCCTTAATGAGCAAAGTTGCCTCCGTGATTGGCTGATAAGATCCGGGAGCCATTTGAGTTGCGTTGTCAATTGGCTTGTCAACTGGAGGAAAATTAGTGTCCATTTTTTTTTATTTCATTTCGGTCTTAATGGATGGCGTGAGTGTCAGCCGACTGGTGATGAGTGTTTAATGGCGCTGTGTTGTTGGAAGTTTGGTGCAGTATTTTTTCATCTCTTGGGTGGTTTTCAGTCTCTCTCTCTCTCTCTCTCTCTCTCTCTCTCTCTCTCTCTCTCTCTCTCTCTCTGTACAATGGGCAATTTACTTATGGACTTCGAGAAGTCGATTGGTCATTGTGGTAATTGGTAATACGTGCATTATATATATATATATATATATATATATATATATATATATATATATATATATATATATATATATATATATATAGATATAGATATATATATGTATGTATATATATATATATATATATATATATATATATATATATATATATATATATATATTTCCAGTCACACTCAGCTCTCCCCATTTCTCTAATGGGGACCAGAGGGAATAGACATACCCTGGCGAGAGTGGTTTGCATGTGCCTGCATATCTATCTAGATATTTAGCCGTCATTTTTGACGTGTCGTGTACACTAGTTAAATAAAGAAACAATAAGTGCTTGCCGTAAGTTTTATCTTCCCAGGCTTCATCTTTTTTTTTTTTTTTCTTGTGCTTCTCCCTTTTCTTTATATCAACTCTGATCTCGAGAGAAAATATTAAGGAAGGGAATTCCAAAATTTAATTTAGGTTTAGTGGCTCCAAGACACATCTTCGAGTTATTTTTTTTCCTTTCGTCTCGGCCGCCTTAACTCTCCACTCTTTGATGGGAATGAAATTGAAATTCACTTTTATACATTTTTCTCTTTTTGCTGATTGCTTTTAATCATATTTTGGAAAGTCTTCAGTGTTTAGAATGTATATAAATTAATGTATAAATTTACTGTATTCATTCATTTTTTTTCAATAACATCGTAATTGCGGCATTCCTGTTTGAAATTACTTGAGGCTATTAATTTATGAAGTTACTGTATTCATTCACTCTTATTCAGTAACAGCTAATTCATGTTTGCAGTAGTATTCACTGTATTATTCAGTAACACTGGCAGCTCATGCTGCAGTTGTCTGAAATTACGTAAGGCTATTAATGTATAACATTTCTTTAATCACTCACTCTTATTCAGTAACATCACCAATGCATGTTGCAGTTATGTCTGAAATTACTTAAGGCTACTGATTCATAAATTCACTGTATTCATTCACTCTCTTATTCAGTACCATATCCAATTCATGTTACGGTCATGTCTGAAAAATCCGTACTCGTATCTTTGCCTCTCTTTTCCTCTTTTATCATGGAAATCCCCTTTTGCCCCATTTTAGGAGACACTTTTATGGGTATTGTCATGGTCACTAAATATTTATTTCTGCATTGCCCTTTTAGGGCGTTCCTTATGGCTTATCCGAAAATATTTCCAAACCACTCTCGAAATCGTAAAAATAAATTGGCCTGAATTTTTCCCCAGTTGGCTTTCTAATGCATTTCTCGAAGGGTGAGTTATTTTGCATATGCTTGTTATATGTATATGTATGTATCTCTCTCTCTCTCTCTCTCTCTCTCTCTCTCTCTCTCTCTCTCTCTCTCTATATATATATATATATATATATATATATAATGTGTGTGTGTATATATAGATAGGTATATATACATATATATGCAAAAATATATGGCTTATTTGAAAATGGAAAACACGTTTAAATGTGCAAAGATTTATCATATATATATATATATATATATATATATATATGTATATATACTTTATATATATATATATATATATATATATATATATATACATACATATATATATATATATATATATATATATATATATATATATATATATATATATATATATATTATATATATATATATATATATATATATATATATATTTGATAATGTGTATATGATAATAATTGAATTAAAGAATAATGATAATAATGATTAAAATATCCAAGTAAAAGAATATGAAAAATAGTAATATTGATTAAAACGACAATATCAATAATAATATAAATGTAAATATAATCCGATTTAAAGGATATAAGAAGGGATCCTTCGCTGGAAATGAGGGTAAGACGGAGATCGAAATTCTGAGTGACATGTCAGCATCCCTGAGGACAGGAGGAAAGGACTCGCGGATAGGAAAAGATCCGTCGAAATAAAACTAGATTTTTAAGGTTTGGCCCGTGAAGAATTCTCGGCTTTAAGGATTGCAAGTAGGTAGATTTAGGGGTTTAGGTTTGTAATTTTTTTTTTCATGTTATTTTATATTTTTTAGTCGTGGCCTAAGCAGGCGAAGGTTTGATTGTCATTTTACTATAGTTTTGGACTTTTTTCACGCTATTTTATGCCATAATTTTTAGTCTTTGCTTAAGTAGTCAAAGATTTGTTTTTCATTTTACAATAGTTTGGACTTTTTCACGCTATTTTATGCTATAATTTTTAGTCTGCCTAAGCAGTCAAAGATTTGATTGTCATTTTACAATAGTTTTGGACTTTTTTTCACGATATTTTATACTATAATTTTTAGTCTTTGCTTAAGCAGTCAAAGATTTGATTGTCCTTTTTCAATAGTTTTGGACTTTTTTTCACGCTATTATATGCTATAATTTTTAGTCTTTCCCTAACCAGTCAAAGATTTGATTGTCCTTTTACAATAGTTTTGGACTTTTTTCACGCTATTTTATGCTATGATTTTTAGTCTTTGCCTAAGCAGTCAAAGATTTGATTGTCCTTTTACAATAGTTTTGGACTTTTTTTCACGATATTTTATACTATATTTTAAAGACGTTTGCATAAGCAGTCGATGATGTGATGGTCATTTTACAATAGTTTTTGTTTTTGTATCAAATACAAGTTTTGTGCTTTTCTTCAAAGTATTTTATTTCATATTTTGAGGTCGTTTGTTTTAGCAGTAGAAGGTTTGATGGTCATTTTACAATAATTTTGGTATCAAATTCAAGTTTTTGACTTTTTTTCATGGTATTTTGTACTATAATGTGAGGACGTTTTCTTAAGCCGTGTAAGATTTGATGGTCATTTTATAATAGTTTTTTATCAAATTCAAGTTTTGGACTTTTTTCACGCTATTTTATTCTATATTTTGAGAAGTTTGCTTAAGCAATCGAAGATTTGAATGTCATTTTACAATAGTTTTGTATTGAATTCAAGTTTTGTACTTTTTTTCAAAGTATTTTATACTATATTTTGAGATCGTTTGTTTTAGCAGTAAAAGGTTTGATGGTCATTTTACAATAGTTTTCGCAGCAAATTAAAGCTTAGTACTTTTCTGCAAAGTATTTTATTTTATAATTTGATTCGGTTTGCTTAAGCAGTCAAAGATTTGGTCATTTTACAATAGTTTTCGCATCAAATTCAAACTACTTTTTTCAAAGTATTTTATTCTGTATTTTGAGGCGGTTTGCTTATGCAATCGAAGATTTCATGGCTATTTTACAATAGTTTTTGTATCCAATTCAAAGTGTACTTTTCTGCACTCTATTTTTTTATATATATTTTAAGGCGGTTTGAGTAAGCAGTGGAAGATTTGATGGTAACTTTACTCTAGTCTCTTCCTCAAATTCAAGTTTTAAAGGTCGCGCATGAATGGCAGAAGCATCGGATTGTAAACCGTTTTAGAGACTAACCATATACACCTTTGATCAGCACCCAAGTCCCCTCTCTATCAAGGTATGACCAGGGAGGGCCAGGCAATGGCTGTTGATGACTCAGCAGGTCTACCTATAAGTTGCCCCCAGCTTGTTCACAAGGAAGGTGAGGTTACAGGCAGTGCTAAAAAATATTGAGCTTGAACGGGTCTCAAACTCCCGTCCAACAGATTCCCAGGCAGGGACGTTTCCAGTTGGTTACGTTGATAAGGTTGCGTGTGGGTTAAAAGATCTATTATTATTATTATTATTATTATTATTATTATTATTATTATTATTATTATTATTATTATTATTAGTTGCTAACCTACAACCTGGAAAAGCAGGATGCTATAAGCCCAGGGGCTCCAACAGGGAAAATGGCCCAGTGAGGAAAGGAAACAAGGAAAAATAGAATATTTTAAAAACAGCAACATCAAAATAGACATTTCCTATATAAACTACAAAAACTTTAACAAAAACAAGAGGAATAGAAATAAGATAGAATAGTGTGCCCGAGTGTACTTTTATACTTTATAATAAAGGCATAATAAAGACATAATAGTGTCACTGCTAATAATATTGGTGGTAATATGTATGGTGATTATGATGATAATCAGTTCACATTCCTTTAATACCTACTATATTGAAATTTATAAATTGAGGAGGAAATATTTAAACGGTAAACATAATTAGAGTCTGTGTTCCAAACTCTGCATATTTGTGCACCTGAACATGTAGCATTATAATGACTTATATGATGGTGCATATACCATTGCATACGGTTTGTTTGAAATGAAATATTAGTGATTTTCTGTGAATAGTTGTGGTTTAAAGGGAAAATGTGTAATTTAGTGAGAAATGTTTCTTAAATATAAGGAATATGAAGGCTTCCTTTCTTACCATTATCACTAGCTTACGCGACCCGTCAAAAGTGATGGCTAGATAATTAGATTTATGCACGCATAAGAACTCCCACTCACTAGGATATGACTAACTCATATATATATATATATATATATATATATATAATATATATATATATATCTTTATATATATATGTATATATATATATATATATATATATATGTGTGTATATATATATATATATATATATATATAAATAAAGAGAGAGAGAGAGAGAGAGAGAGAGAGAGAGAGAGAGAGAGAGAGAGAGAGAGAGAGAGAGAGCTATCCTTTATTATATAGGGATTTGTTAGTATTATTATCATTATTATTATTACTATTACTATTATTATTATTATTATTATTATTATTATTATTATTATTATTATGAATTACATTACCATAAATTCATACATGAGGTATTATAAGAGCATCATGACAATTGACTACTAATAAGCAAGCCAGTGCCAATTTACTTGTTGTTAGACTAAGTTAGCCTTCGTCTTCAAAAGAACTTTGAGTACGGCGATGATGTCACTGGTAGTGTGACGCCAGATAATTCACAATTAGCTGGTCTGTGCACAGCAGCCTGGAAGAGTGTACCCAGACTCCCGCTGCTTTAGTAGGGAGGCTGAAGTTTGAATTATTTAGAAGTTAATTATAATCAAACGATGGAGGGGAAGAGAACTGAAGTGGCTTATTATCTATTATTATTATTATTATTATTATTATTATTATTATTATTATTATTATTTATTATTATTATTATTATTATTATTATTTGATAATATTATTATTATTATTATTATTATTATTATTATTATTATTATTATTATTATTATTACATGCCAAGCTACAAAACTCCTTGAAAAACCAGGATGCCATAAGCCCAATGGCTCCAACAGGAAAAAATAGCCCAGTGAAAAAAGGAAACAAACTACAAGAGAAGTATATAATAACAATCAAGATATAATATTTTAAGAACAGTAACATTAAAGTATTTATTTCATATATGAATTATAAAAAGTTAAAACAAAACAAGAGGAAGAGATAATAGTGAGTTTGAGTGTAAACTGAAGCAAGAAGGGAAGGTATAGAATTTTATACCTGTATTCTATCCATTTCCCTATTTCCTTTCCTCACTGAACTATTTTTTGCTATTGGAGCTCAGGGGCTTATAGCATCCTGCTTCTCCAACTAGGGTTGTAGCTTAGTTGGTCATAACAATAATAATAATAATAATAATAATAATAATAATAATAATAATAATAATAATAATAATAATAATAATAATAATAATAATAATAACATAGCAAAAATTCAATTTTTATAACATGTTGTGAGGGCATCTTGAATATGGTAATAATCATAATAATAATAATAATAATAATAATAATAATAATAATAATAATAATAGCAAAAAATGTGTTTATAACACATTGTGAGGACACCTTGAGTGTGTAGGATCCCCTGATATCAAGATGTAAGCAAGATGGATGAGACGGTGGTGGGTTTAGATAAGGTGGCGGGGGTTGGAGGAGGGGGGGGGGGGGGGGGTTAGTGGAGTTGGGGGTTAGGGGCGGGGCTTAATTGTGAACGCTAATGATAATGGACGAGGAAGAGAAAGTAAACTTTGAGGGTGACAAGGACTCGCCTTGTCTGACGCTCAAGGAGGAGTCATGGAGGTACAAGGGTAGGAGGGCCTGTAACCTGTAACCGCGTCCCATTACACATTTTGTAACCTGGTCATAAAGTTGTAAGGGGGTTTAATTAAGAGGGGTAGTAACTCCTGATTTTACGTGACTTCTTCTCCCTTTTTTAAAAGTGATTGTGAATTACAGGTTAGTGATTTTGTGTCATTATTATTATTATTATTATTATTATTATTATTATTATTATATGCTAGTTTACGCGAGCTGTCAAAAAGGACAGCTAAATATTAATAGATATGTACACACACTCACAGTTCCCCCCCCCCCCTCTCTCAACAGGGTATAACTTCTCCTTCTCCTCCCTACAGGGGGGACGGGGAAAGCTTAGCTTGACTGGACAGATATATATATATATATATATATATATATATATATATATATATATATATATATATATATATATAATAGATATAGCCTAAAACGTGCTCTTTGTTTATTATATAGGGGATATTATTGTTATTAATATTATTATTAATAGTAGTAGTAGTAGTAGTAGTAGTATTTGCTCATAGTTTAACATACTCTATAAATGTCTCCATAAAGAAAGGCTATTTGAGTAAGACGTTTATTGACGCTTATGTTGCACAAAAATCTAAGGAACCTAACAAGGTTGATTGATCGTCCGCACAAATGAAAAAAAAAAAAGTAGAAAGACGTTAATCGGTAATTAACTTGAGGGAAAAATGCCTTAGCTGATAATTAGAATATCGTGAGAGGCAAGAGGACTTTTAAGATGTCTTCGGTATTCAGACTTTTTTATTTTTATCATGGGAGGAATTTTTTGTTTACATAGCTATGGAGCGTTGAGACATTCCCTAAGATGGAAAGGAAAATGAATGAGCCTTTTTTATAAGAGGTACATAAATGCATAATTGTCTTGGGTCAGAGTTCTCTGTCTTGAGGTACACTCGGGAAAATTATTCTATCTTATTTCTATTCCCCTTTTTTCTTTTTTTTTAAGTTTTCATAATTTGTGAAATATTTTATTTTCATTGTTTATTACTTTCCTTACAATTTATTTGATTACTTATTTCCTTTCCTCACTGGGCTATTTTGGCTGGTTGGATCCTTTTGGCTTATTATATCTTGCTTTTCCAAATAGGGTTGTAGCTTTGCTGATAATAACCCATAACACACTCAGTATCCTTTTGGGAATACGGAAGAATGAGAGAATTTCCTAATCTTGAATTTTAAATTTCTCTTGAGTTCGTTTATACCTGAAGATAATTATCTTATATGTTTGAAAATCTCTATTTATTGTGATTGTCAGCTGAGTTAACTTTGTGTACCATGTTTATTACAAGACGTTTGGCTAAATAAACACACATTCTAACATCCACTGGAACGGACTACGTGTTTACATAGATGTATACCGTCGATTTGGTCTTTTTTAATATGCAATAGGTTTTCTTACTTTACAAATACTTATATTTATATTTTGTAATATCTGAAGTTGCATTCAGTAAAGCATACATGTTTGTGAACTGCAGTAATGAATTATTATTATTTGCTAAGCTGCAACCCTAGTTGGAAAAGCAGAATGTTATAAGCTCAGGGGCTCCTACAGGGAAAATAGCTCTGTGAGGAAAGGAAACAAGGAAAAATAGAAAATTTTAAGAACAATAACATTAAAATAAATATTTCCTAAATAAACTATAAAAACTTTAACAAAACAGGAGGAAGAGAAATTAGATAGAATAGTGTGCCCGAGTGTACCCTCAAGCAAGTGAACTCTAACCCAAGACAGTGGAAGGGCATGGTACAGAGGCTATGGCACTACCCAAGACTAGAGAACAATGGTTTGATTTTGGAGTATTCTTCTCCTAGAAGAGCTGCTTACCATAGCTAAAGAGTCTCACTGAAATGAAGAATATTTTAACATTCTTTAAAAAAAAAAAATTTTGTTGCTCTGCATGTAATTTAGGGCCAATTTTTTTGGAGATTTATTTTCCAACTCTTAGTCGAGTTGCTGAATATGCTTACCCAGGATGAAAAATGTCCTTAAGTTCCTAGATTTGGGACTCGACTTGGAATTCATGTCCTTGAGCTTTTAGGATGTATATTTTATTTCATGCCGTTGAGGTTTTGGTTTGAGGTTTAGTTCACATTCTTATTTGAGATTTAGTTTAGAGTTTCTATAATATATATATATATATATATATATATATATATATATATATATATATATGTGTGTGTATATATATATATATATATATATATATATATATATATATATATATATATACAAACTTACAGAAATATATATATGAATATATATTTTGTAAATAATTTATGAATAATAAATATTTATGAATTATTATAAATATATATGTAACATTATTATTTTAAAAACATTTTTGACTTTAAAGAATATTGAGAAGAGTGGCACCGATTCCATATTTGAAAAATCCTACTCTAGCATGTATACGTTCAAGTTATATATTTTTCCACGTCAGTCAAATTCTGTTTGCAGACTGATTGCGCTATTCTCATCTCCTTTGTGCGACTTGTAACTGGATAGCATGAACCAGATTGCTATCAATCCACGAAGCTTTTAAGCAAGGTCGTCAGGATTGTCTTTTCATTCCAAAAACCTCAAGTTTGGCCTTTTTGAAATTGGTTAGTAACACCATGATAAAAGTGGGCCTTAAATACTGTATTTTTGGCCTTTTTTTCTAATATAATGGGTTGGCCTTTAAAAGCTGCGGTTGATAAGAAGTTGGTCTTTTCTCATTTAGAATAATAATAATAATAATAATAATAATAATAATAATAATAATAATAATAATAGGGAAGTGGGGAATATGGGGAAAGGAAGAGTACCCCTGGATACAATCCAATTTATAGCTCAAAGGCAGGTACTCGGGATGGGAAAGATTAAGGAAATAGGGAGAAAGAGAAGTACAGGAGAAGAACAAAAGAGAGGGGCAGACCCTCTTGCGATATTAAGGAATTGGTATTATTATTTCAGTTAGCCCATGTCTCATTTAGAAAACCTGGCAACTCTGCTTTTAAGTAACAATCGCGAACATTGCGAATGGAACAGAACTAGTCTGAAAACTAATCTCATTTTCTTAAATGCAAATTAAGCTTGCACAAAGAAAGTGGTTGTGACAACAAATGTGAAACTTTCTTACCTTTTTTTATTTAAGAGTAAAAATATTTGGCGCTACTTTAGCGTGAGGTCTACCGCCATATGTAGCCTACCCGCGTGAAACCTGAGGTCTACCGCCTGGCCTGTCGCTCCCGCTCTTCCCGCTCATATAAAAGAATACCGTTAGGTTAGGTTAGGCTAGGATTAAACAGCAGTAGCCGTCATCGTTAGTGCTCAAGGGAGGTAGACCTCACTCTAAAGTGCTAAGGGGAAGTAGATCTCACACGCTAAAGTAGCACCAAATATTTTACCAAGCGAAAAGTTCAGCAAATTGTCAACACTGAAATTTTGAGATTTTCATTAGTAGCTCCTTTTTATTAATTTCTATCGGCTAAATAAATTCTTTCAACGAGACTGAAGTTGTTGCAATACAAAATTAGATAGTCTTATGATAAATAGAACCTTTAAAATAAGATAAAACTTTGAAATTAGAGTTTTATTCCAGCTGTGACCAAGTTGTGGAATGATCTTCCTAATTGAGTAGTTGAATCAGCAGAACTTAAAAAGTTCAAAGTTGGAGCAAATGTTTTTATGTTAACCAGGCTGACATGAGTCTTTTTATAGTTTATAGATGACATATTGGATTTATCGTTAATTTGTTCTCATCGTTTATTTATTTCCTTATTTCCTTTCCTCACTGGGCTATTTTTCCCTATTGGAGCCCTTGGGCTTATAGCATCTTGCTTTTCCAACTAGGGTTGTAGCTTGGCTAATAATAATAATAATAATGGTAATAATAACGAGAGCCCCCCACAATCGTGCAATAAAACGTGATTTTTTTTAGTTTATTTGAAGGTTTTAAAGGCTGCTCATGAATGGCAGAGGCAAGAGATAGTGACATTGCCCTAGCAAGCAGGACAGTGAGCTACAGACTGACCATATATACATATGATCAGCTCCCAAGCCCCTTCTCCACCCAAGGCAAGACCGGGGAGGGCCCATCCGAAATGAGTTCAATTAAGAAAATGTATAATCCCCAGACTTGAAATGCCTACAAGAAATGTTTCAGGTTGCTTTAAATAAAAAGTATAAGTACAATTATCTTTTGAATTGAATAAATTGCTTATTGTGGTTTGTTTTGCCAGTACCTGGAACCAGAGTTTCCTGACAATTGAAACACGATTGTGTTGAAATACATTCAGAAAACCACAGTTGTGTTGAAGTCTGCATGTCAAAGAAAAAAAGGTATTTTTTTTATCTAACATTTCCCCCCCCACCCCTTATGGTTCTCCGCCCTCGCTCAAGAGTTACAGAAATTCGGGAAATTATTTAAAAGCCGTTCATGAATGGCAGAAGCAAGGGACAGTGAGATTGCCCTATCAAGGAGGACATTACCCTCGAAACTGACCATATATATATATATATATATATATATATATATATATATATATATATATATATATATATATATATATATATACATATGATGAGCGCCCAAGCCCCCTCTCCACCCAAGCTAGGACCAAAGTTGGCCAGGCAATGGCTGCTGTGACCTATAGGTTCCCCTAAACCCCCCTTCCTTTGCTCACAAGGATGGTGAGGTTGCAGCGACCAAAGGAACTTAACGAGAGCTTGAGCGGGACTCGAACCCTAGTTTGGCAATCACCAGGCAAGGACGTTACCACATCGACTACCACAACCCTAAAACACTATTGTGTAGAAATACATTCAGAAAACCACAGTTGTGTTGAACTCTTTATGGCAAAGAAAAAAAGGTATTTTTGTATCTAACATTTCCCCCCATCACGGTCCTCCGCCTTCGCTCAGGAGTTACAGAAATTTTGGAAAATGTTGCAGAGGTTTTGATTGCGATGGCCCAGGTGGGGAAGGCACTGCAGAATTGTCCTGCAACGTTGCAAGGATGGTCGTAACGCTGCTTAAGGAGACTAGGAAAAGCTTCGTTCGGGACGTAATAGAATTAAAGGATTATTCACGAGGGCCTTCAAGGCAGAAGTTGGTTGGAAAGAACGCGCCATTTACATTTAATAAACTGAGGGGGGAGAAAAAGAGGCTTAATGGAAACGTTCCTGTTGTTAATAGAATGGAAACGTTTGTCGAGTTCTGAAACAGAGGTGTATTCTGTGTATTTCGTTTGTTTTGCTTACATGGTCAGTCAAAATTCGAAATTGGCTTTGTACATATATTGGGTTTTCAAGTATTTTTTCCAATGGATATTTATTTTCAAGAGAATACTTTTTTCCTTGGAAATAGATTTTGAACATTTATTAGAGTTTCAAGTAATATTTCAAATGGATATTTATTTGTATGAGAATACTTTTTTTCTTGGAAGTTGGTTTTTGGTAATTTATTGAATTTTCAAGTAATATTTCAAATGGATGTTTATTTGTAAGAGAGAATACTTTTTTCTTGGAAATTATTTTTGGTCATTTATTGAATTTTTAAATAATATTTCAAATGGATATTTATTCGTGAGAGAGAATCTTTTTTTCATGGAAATTGGGTTTGGACGTTTATTGGGTTTTTAAGTAATGTTTCCAATGGATGTTTATGTCAGAGAATACTTTTTCTTGGAAATTGGTTTTTTGCTAATTTATTGGATTTTCAAGTAATATTTCCAATGGATATTTATATGTCAGAGAATACTTTTTTCTTGGAAATTTTGTTTGGACATTTATTGGGTTTTCCAGTAATATTTCCTATTGATATTTATTTGTGAGAGAATACCTTTTTCTTGGAAATTGATTTTGAACACATTAGACTTTCAAGTAATATTTCCAATGGGTATTTATTTGGAAGAGATCATACTTTTTTCTTTTACAATGAATTAACAGCTGTTTTGAAGACAAAGAATTTGAAAACCGAAAGGATTACCACGAATAATTTGCGTATGAAGACGACAATAGACGTATTTTGGCTGAGATCCGATAAAAGAGAGAGAGAGAGAGAGAGAGAGAGAGAGAGAGAGAGAGAGAGAGAGAGAGAGAGAGAGAGAGAGAGAGAGAGAGAGAGTGGATGGGTGGGTGGGTAAGTGGGTTGGTTGGTGGGTTGCAGAAGTATGGGCGGGCTGCCAGGTTGGAGTTGGCGGCAGAAATGGGTGTTTGAGCCAACTCTATTATATATTGCGAGTGTTCGTTCCAGGGATCCACCTCTCTCTCTCTCTCTCTCTCTCTCTCTCTCTCTCTCTCTCTCTCTCTCTCTCTCTCTCTCTCTCTCTCAGGTTTCCTGGCACCTGACCCATTATTAGTTCCCTTTGTCCAGAGGGTTCTCAGTCAGAAGTCCTTGGCCATCTTTCACCTGACCCATTCTTAGTTCTCTTTTGTCCAGGGGGTTCTTAGTTCGAAGTTCTTGGCCATCTTTCACCTGACCCATTATTAGTTCTCTTTGTCCAGAGGGTTCTCAGTCCGAAGTCCTTGGCCATCTTTCACCAGATTCATTCATAGTTCTCTTTGTCCAGGGGGTTCTCAGTTCGAAGTTCTTGGCCATCTTTCACCTGACTTATTCTTAGTTCTCTTTGTCTAGAGGGTTCTCAGTCCGAAGTCCTTGGCCATCTTTCACTTGACCCATTCTTAGTTCTCTTTGTCCAGAGGATTCTCAGTCCGAAGTCCTTGGCCATCTTTCACCTGACCTATTCATAGTTCTCTTTGTCCAGAGGGTTCTCAGTCCGAAGTCCTTGGCCATCTTTCACCTGACCCATTCATAGTTCTCTTTGTCCAGAGGGTTCTCAGTCCGAAGTCCTTGGCCATCTTTCACCTGACCCATTCTTAGTTCTCTTTGTCCAGAGGGTTCTCAGTCCGAAGTCCTTGGCCATCTTTCACCTGACCCATTCTTAGTTCTCTTTGTCCAGAGGGTTCTCAGTCCGAAGTCCTTGGCCATCTTTCACCTGACCCATTCTTAGTTCTCTTTGTCCAGAGGGTTCTCAGTCCGAAGTCCTTGGCCATCTTTCACCTGACCCATTCATAGTTCTCTTTGTCCAGAGGGTTCTCAGTCCGAAGTCCTTGGCCATCTTTCACCTGACCCATTCATAGTTCTCTTTGTCCAGAGGGTTCTCAGTCCGAAGTCCTTGGCCATCTTTCACCTGACCCATTCATAGTTCTCTTTGTCCAGAGGGTTCTCAGTCCGAAGTCCTTGGCCATCTTTCACCTGACCCATTCTTAGTTCTCTTTGTCCAGAGGGTTCTCAGTCCGAAGTCCTTGGCCATCTTTCACCTGACCTATTCATAGTTCTCTTTGTCCAGAGGATTCTTAGTCCGAAGTCCTTGGCCATCTTTCACCTGACCCATTCTTAGTTCTCTTTGTCCAGAGGATTCTCAGTCCGAAGTCCTTGGCCATCTTTCACCTGACCCATTCTTAGTTCTCTTTGTCCAGAGGGTTCTCAGTCCGCAGTCCTCGACCATCTTTATCAAAGACTAATCGACTTGATTCCATTTCAAAATGCAAATCTCGCTTGCTATCTCAGTGAAATTTAAGATTTGTATCTAATTAGTCTGCCTATAGTCAATTTTTATTAGCGAGAGGCAGATTTGCACAGACTCGCAGCGGTGCTCTTTTAGCTCGGAAAAGTTTCCTGATCGCTGATTGGTTGGACAAGATAATTCTAACCAAAGGTAGCAAGAAACTTTTCCGAGCTAAAAGGGCACCGCTGCGAGTCGGTGCAAATCTGCCTCGCTAAAAAAAATGAGTATAGTATATCTTTTATATCTTACAGTTTGCCAAAATTAGCTGGATACTTTATAAAGATATGTTAATTTTAACAGAAAACAAGAAGACAACTCCAGGGGTTTATTGCAATATATGGCCATTTTCTATGTTCTTTGTTCCTTTGCAATGGATTTCGTACAATATGGCCGAATTTCAAGAGAAAACTGGAATTGGCCCCAAAAACGGCCAGGGACCTTGGTGTTTTGCCTTTAAAAAAAAATTTTTTTTTGTTTGCAATGTTGATAAATTGCAGTAAAATATGGATTTATTGCA
>NC_090746.1:99987767-99990267 GCF_036898095.1 Palaemon carinicauda
TATATATATATTCGGTCACGTACCTCTCCCCTTTGCTCGGGTAGGGGGGGGGGGAAGATGTAGTAGTCATGACCTGGTGAGGGCATAGACCTCTCCCCTTTCCTCTGGTATGAGAGAGGTAGTAGTCATACCCTGGTGGGATGAGGCAATGCGTGTGCGTGGTTATCTGTCTAAATATGTAGCCGCCCTTTTTTACGGGTCGCCTGCACTAGTCGGTAATAAGCTGATCGTTACATGAAAACTATGTAACGATGGTAATTAGATCAAGAAGCAAAGAGAAACTTGTTAGGTCAAATATTCCTTCAATTACTCCTATGTAAACAAATGTTCCATGAAATAATGAATTTCTATATATATCCTTCCGTCCAATGTATCGTCCTTACTTAATCCCAACTACCATATATCTCTCTTCATTATCAATCCATTCTAATTGGCAGTCCCATATGCATCATCTTCCTTATCGGATTATCTTTGTCTCGTCTCTCTACATGTCCGTACCATCTCATTCTTCTTTCCCTCACCTTGGTTGAAGCTGGTGCTATTTTGAGAGTGCCTCATAACATGTTCGTTCTTAAGTTTATCCTTTTTAGTAGGTCCACCTACCATATCCATCATCTTCCTTACTCCATGGCTTTTGCCTCATCCCTCTACATGTCCATACCATCTCGGTCTACTTTTCCTCACTTTGCTTGAAGCTGGTGCTATTTTGAGAGTGCTTCATAACATGTTCGTTCTTAACGTTAGTCTTTTTAGTAGGTCCACATACCATATCCATCTTCGTCCTTACTCGATGGTCTTCGTTCCGTCTTTCTACATGTCCATACCATCTCATTCTACTTTCCCTCACCTTGGTTGAAGCTGGTGCTATTTTGAGAGTGCCTCATAACATGTTCATTCTTAATTCTATCCTTTTTAGTAGGTCCACATACCATATGCATCATCTTCCTTCCTCGATGTTTTTTGTCTCATCTCTCTACATGTCCATACCATCTCAGTCTACTTTTCCCCACCTTGCTTGAAGCTGGTGCTATTTTGAGAGTGCTTCATAACATGTTCGTTCTTAACTTTATCCTTGCTATTAGGTCCACATACTATATCCATCATCCTCATTACTGGATGGTCTTCGTCTCGTCTCTCTACATGCGTATACTATCTCCGTCTACTTTCCCTCACCTTGCTTGAAGCTGGTGTTAGTTTGAAAGTGCCTCATAACATGATTGTTCATAAGTTTATTCTTTCTAGTAGGTCCCCATTGTCATCTCAACATTAGCAGATAATGAGAAGAAAAGTGCTGATGCATCCGAGACGAAAATAACGTCTCAGACGTTGTTGAGCCATTTGTCCATTAGCCTTATTACTCTGCCTCTTGTTATTAAGTCGAGTATCCTATTGCGTCAGGAGAAGAGACTTATTTTTTGTATTCTCTCTCTCTCTCTCTCTCTCTCTCTCTCTCTCTCTCTCTCTCTCTCTCTCTCTCTCTCTCTCTCTCTCTCAAATGAAAGGTTCGAGATAGGAGTTTAAGAATTGTAAAATGTTTATATAAGATAAAAGGGATGATTAGAAATATACAACAACCAGATACAGGCTCATGTAACATTGTAATAATAAGAGAGACTGATTAATGAAAAATGGCAGAATATAATATTCAAGTTAATAATGAAAAGGGTAAGAATAAAAGATATAGGTTAAGAAATAGATAATCAAGAATAAGAGTCACAAGTTATTGCATAAAAAGGGATGAATAAAGACCACAGAAAGAATAATGCACCTTTTTATGAGTAAAATTAACTTTACATTACTCCTATTAATACTTAACTTTCCTAACTATTCACTACCATGATTAGATGGCTAATTGCCCTTATTTTTCTTTCACCCATCTTCCCTATCAGCTAAAAAAAAAGAAAAAAAAATATAGGGTTTTGGTAGCCTATTGGAATCGTCCGTGCCTGACAGTCTGTTGGGAGGAGTTCGAGACCCGCTCAAGCTCGATAGTTTCTAGTAGTGTCTGCAACCTCACCACCCTTCTGAGCTATCAGCAACCATTGTCTGGCCTCCCTGGTCTTAGCTTGATGGAGAAGTCTAGATCACTTATATTGGTGTCTGCAACCTCACCATCCTTGTGAGCAAGGTTTAGGGAAGTCTATAAGTCTACCTGCTGAGTTATCAGCAACCATTGTCTGATCCTCCCTGGTCCTAACTTGATGAAGAAGGGTCTTGGGAGTTGAACATACGTTTATGGTCAGTCTTTAGGCATTGCTTCTACCATTCATGAGCGACCTTTAAATCTTTGGTAACATTATTTGCAACTTGTTTGAGTTAGATTACTCAAGAAGATAATAGATATGTTGGTGTAATGCAATAACAGCTCTAAAACACAATACTTCCTATTATTATTATTATTATTATTATTATTATTATTATTATTATTATTATTATTATTTGCCAAGCTACAACCCTGTTTGGAAAAGCAGGATGCTATAGGCCCAGGGACCCCAACAGG